>NW_027508899.1:0-133880 GCF_051911475.1 Siphateles boraxobius | reverse complement strand
CAATTTGCATGAAGGAAATAGCGGGCTGTATTCAGTTTTATCTTTTTGCAGTAATGAGAGTGAGTTAACTAACGTTATGACAGTAATGAGGGGAGTTCACCCAAATATTAACCCGTGTGTGTCCGTCAGTCTGTCGCTGTGTGTGTGTGTTTGTTTGTTTGTTTGTTTGTCTGTCTCTCTCTCTCTCTCTCTCGGTGTGTGTTTCTCTCTCTCTCTCACTCTCTCTCTCTCTCGCTCTCTCTCTCTCACTCTCTCTCTGTGTGTGTGTGTGTGTGTCTGTGTGTCTGTCTGTCTGTCTCTCTGTGTGTTTGTCTCTCTCTCTCTCTCTCTCTCTCTCTCTCTCTCTCTCTCTCTCTCTCTCTCTCTCTCTCTCTCTCTCTGTATGTGTGTGTATATACCTTCTAAGCAGAAGTTATGAGGATAAAAAAAAGAGTCAGGAAATTACATGGTTAATTTGTACATCATTGTAATGTTTAATCATTGTTTAATAAACACATATGGCACCTTTTTCCAAGTCTTCATTTGTCACTCTTTCTTTTTTTTTTTTTAAATATCGCAATAATGATCGTACCGTGGTCTTTACACCAAGGTATTATTGTATCGTGAGATTTTGTCGTTACATTCCTATTATTTACAAGTCATAACTTTTGCCAATATTTGGAATAGAATTTAAAAAATATATATACTACAAATATTTTTCTATTAATTTAGTGTGCCTTTACATTGCTTCAATGCGTTACTATTTTAGCGTCATATTTCTATCCCGTGCTGCGTGAATCCAGGTCACTTCTGAAACTTTACAGCATGCAATTGGCGTCGGTTCTCTTAGCAGCATGAAAAATAATAGTGTTATTCAATGGATTAAATAGGCTGAAGCCTCGAATGCGAGTCAAGACTGCTCCCTTTACAATCACTAATGCTGTCGCTCTGTCATTTCATCACGATCTCACAAAGTGCAATGAAGCCGCCAACAATGCACAATACATCTCTAAGGCTACGTCTACATTAATCCGGATACATTTGAAAACTGCGTTTTCGTATAAAAACGCTGTCCACCCACATTAACGTTTTCCAAAAGCTTCTCCTCCACACTAGTGTTAGTGATGGGTCGGTCATGAGTGATTTTTTTCACTGTAAACGAATCTTTAATATGACTCAGGAGCACTGAGTTGTCTCAGAGAGTGATTCGTTCATTTTGTGTTGTTGACAGGAAATGGAATTCTCACAAAAGCTCAATGAGATGATACAAATGGAAAAATAAATGATAAAGTTATCGCGCAATTCCTCTGGCAGGATAATGCTATTTAGCAAAATATATCAGCATTCACTGAGTTCACCAGGTTGCACTCAGTCACCATATGTTTGGTCTTTGCAGAACTGTGATATGAAAGTAACATTTTAGCAACAGTGTGAAAGTGAATGGCACATAAGATGCACAATACCGGTATAAACATGAATATATACCGGTACAATATGTGTCACATGACTAAACATGCGTCATCGTTTTCAAATACCTCCGTTTTGACAGTCCACACTACAATGCCAAAATGGCGTTTTCAAATTTATCCGCTTTGGAGAGCGTTTTTCAAAAAGCTTAGTTTTCATTTATAAAAACACCGTCTCAGTGTGGACTGAAGGCCAAAATGGAGGAAAAAAAAGTGTTTTCAAACGAAAACGTATTAGTATGGACAAGGTCTTATGCACGATTACACAAGTTTTCAGCCCTGATTTTAGCCCTGATTTTCACTCGCTAATATTTTATTAACAAAGTTCGGGAGAGGCACGTTCAGATAATTAACCTAATTGTCATGGGAGGAGCTCATCCAGTCAACTCAATTAGCTAACATCAGGAGGTATACAGCAGATTTTACAGCTGTTCTATGACAGCTTTCCAGCATTTGGCCCCCGCCCAATTGCAACATGTCTGAAATCGAACTCTAGCCGTTTGATGACGAATCCTTTCTCTCCCCTGATCCTCTGCCGCAATCCGGCGCCACTAGGATCATCCCTCCTCCTCCAGTCACAGCCGCCGAACCCCCGGTTTCATCGCGTGGACGTCGTTCCGTCCGAACCAAGTTAAGCAATGAACGTTAGCATTTTGTTTTTTTAATTGTTATTTGGATACCGCCATTAAATATGAAACGCTATTTTCTTGACTGAAGACTGAGAGTGATTTTTGCAGATGTGTGTGTTCAATTTGGCTAACCAGTGTGTGAAATATAGTGTGACAGTGTAGATTTCAGTAGCTAGCTATAACACAAGAACAAGCTGTGACTTATTTATTTGCTCTGTGATTTAAGGGCTGTTTAAATACATATTTTCTCTTGGAAATAAAGGACTTTTTGTTTTTATCAATTAGCTCATCTTCACAGTTCACATATTTTTAGATGTTTAAATAAGCAGAGGCAGAGTAAATTGCATTCAAATGCCACAAATGTTTGAGATGCAATATGTGTTAATTGTGTTATTATAAGTGAGTGGTAAGAGTAGTTCTCTTACGAGAGTATCTCTCGTACTGCGTAATATCTTACGCTATGTGGAAAACCTCTTTTCCACGAGATATTGAAGCCAAAAATTATCCTTAACCTTGAATTAATGTAAAACGCTGTGCAGCAGCATGCAGACATAGGCAAGACGGCTTGCGCGCCTATTGGCTGCCCTGCGGCAACAGCAGCAGCCTATCGATCCGGAGTGAGAAGCCACGCCGTCTGAGAAAAAGCACACAGCGGGACGAGCCTTGAGTCTGAAGTCGCTGGCATCGCCGCCTTTAGCCGCCGTACCTGCTACGCTTTCCGGCATTATATCCTTTTCTGCAAGTGTGTGTGTTCGCTGCTGCGACACACATTTTTTCACTGTCTCTCTCCCTCTCCTAAAAGAGCTGCGTCTTTTTCAAGATGCATAGATCCTGCGGCTCGTGCCGAGCCACACTCAGTGAAGAGGATCGCCATGTCATCTGCGTTTCCTGCCTGGGTGAGGATCATTCGGCTCTCGCTCTCGTCCACGGCGGATGCCCTCACTGTGAGCTACTGCCGATGGTGACTCTGAGGACTTGCCTGGCATCATTCTCAGAGCCTGCACTTCAGCCAGCTGTAGCGCCGCGCCATAAAAGCGCCGTGCCAGCGCGGCCCCGAGCATCAAAACCGCTGCGCGGCTAGCTTTCTTTACGTTACAAGAAAGCTATCCCGCCCCCCATGGACATGCGTCACCGGCGAAATGAGGAAAGAGTGTGTTTTGGTCACAATCCAGTGGCCATTCTCCATTTCTCAAACATTTCTCAGCTCCTCTTAGTTCGAGCGGCTGAAAAAGTTCAATATTGCAGCAATGAGCCTGTTGTATAACACGCACGCCTGCAAACAAATGCCAACACATACAAACTGTGATGACGCTCTCTTATCTGCTCGAGCTATTTTAAGATTTTGTCGTTTCCCCCTGTGGCTCAGAGGCAAAACCCAAAGCCTTTGCACGGGAGACCCGTGTTCGATCCCAGGTCTCGCAGCAGATAAAATTTAGTCTCGCCGCGGCCAGACTTGCACCGAAAAGGGAGCAGTCACCCAAACCGAACACAGCCCAGTGTTCATTTCTACACACAAACACAGCCGGTAAAACGAAACCAACCCACATACAGTCAGCTAAGACCCACGGTGTTTAAGTCTCGCCGCGGCCAGACTCCACCGAAACTTCTCGCTCGTTCAGTTCCAAACAATGTGACTGTTCCAGTGTATTTCGCGGTAAACAAGCCGGCACCACAGCCCGCTTGCCTGCACACAAATGCCATTTTTACGGCGACCCAGATAATTCCCAAAAGAGTGTATTTTCTGGTATTCCGGTCACGGCCGATGGTGTTATGAGTGTTGTAAGAATGCCCACGTCTCAGTGCCCATTCCCACACACAGACACAGCCCGCCACAGTTCAGGGCTAGCACAAATAAAATCGACTCATGTCGATTGTGCAAAAATGTAGTGAATGTGCCCACGACACAGTGCCAACACTACACGATGCGTGTCCCTCGTTTTCTGTAAAAACGAAACACACACGACGCACATTCGGTCAGCACAAGCCGACGGTGTTCTCAGTGCAGTGAATGTGCCCGCCGTCCCGCGCCCACATTCCTTCACAGACACGCTCAACCCCACAGGGTTTGTCCCGCTCGCTCTCTCTCCACAACCTGTCACAGAGAATTCGAGCGCGACCAGGCTGCCCGCCGTGATCGGCGCGCCTCCCGCCTCACACACTATAAACACAGTGTTTATGTCTCAGCACACCGAAGCTCTGCAGCTGCCGCTATGCCGCGGCCAGAGCCCGGATTTCATTCTACCCCTAGCTATTCACGCAGATGCGTGGGCAAAGCTTCCCGGGGTATCAGAATGGGTGTTGAACACTATAAAAAGAGGCTATTCGCTACAGTTTGCTCGACGTCCCTGCCGTTACACGGCGCGAGTCGAAACCACGGTAAACAACGAAGTATCTCATCTACTTCGAGCCGAAATAGCAAAACTGCTGAGCAAAGGGGCCATAGAACCTTTATCTCAGGCTCAGAGCGAAGGGGGGCTTATACAGCAGATATTTTCTGGTACCGAAAAAAGACGGGGGTCTCAGACCCATTCTAGATCTGCGACAGCTGAACAGAGTGCTTATGAAGCGCCAGTTCAGAATGCTGACAACCAGGAAAATCCTCGCGCAAGTGCGCCAGGGAGACTGGTTTATGTCAATAGATCTGAAAAATGCCTATTTCCAAATACAAATAGCGTCACGTCACAGGCGATTCTTGAGATTCGCCTTCGAGGGCCAGGCATATCAATACACAGTCCTACCGTTCGGCATACCCCTAGCACCCCGTACATTTACGAAGTGCATGGATGCGGCCCTCGCACCCCTGAGACTTCAGGGCATGCGAGTTTTGAACTACTTGGATGATTGGCTGATTCTAGTTTGATCACATTCAGAGCTCATAGAACACAGAACCACATTACTCGAGCATCTCGAGAATCTGGGTCTCACAGTCAATTTGGTGAAGAGTTCGCTGTTTCCTAGCCAGAAAATCTATTTTCTGGGAACAGTGCGGGACTCGCTGTCTATGACAGCACATCTGTCGCCAGAGTGAGAACTGGACATTCAGCGCACCGCGAAATCCTTTCGCCGTGGCTCTATAGTCCGGCTCAAAAGGTTTCAGAAAATGCTGGGCCTCATGGCCTCGGCATCTTCAGTACTCCAGATGGGCCTGCTACGCATACGCCCACTGCTGTTATGGCTGAAAGTGCGAGTTCCACCCCGGGCATGGACCTCTGGTCTGTTTCACCTCAGGGTGGACATGAAATGCGTTTCGCCTCTGGAACCTTGGAAAATAGCCGACTGGTATCAGTCAGGCGTGTGTCTGGGGACTCCCTCGAGTGTGACGGTGGTGTCCACGGATGCCTCCACCTCGGGATGGGAAGCTCGAGGGCAGACCGTTCTTCGGCCAGTGGTCAGAACGGGAAAAGCTCCTACGCATAAACTGTCTAGAAATGCTGGCAGTCGACAACGCGCTATGGCGTTTTTGTCCCCAGATAAAAGGCCGCCATCTCTTAGTCCGGTCGGACAACATGTCAGTGGTGGCATACAAAAATCACCAGGGTGGCGTCAGGTCCCGAAACCTTTACAGGCTGACGGAACGCCTCCTGGTCTGGGCTCAGCACAACCTGCTTTCACTGAAAGCAGCGCATGTGCCTGGTCGCCTGAATCTGGGACCATCTGTCCAGAAACAATGTCCCAGCAGGGGAATGGTCGCTGCACCTGCAGACGATCCAACTGCTGAGGGAGACATTCGGAAGAGCACAGGTGGACCTGTTCGCGTCTCAAGAAAGCGCTCACTGTCCGAACATTTTCTGCAAGAGCAGGGATGCGCTGGCCCATGTGTGGCCCCGCTGCCCCCTCTTTGCTTTTCCCCCGTCTCGCTCCAGCCTCAAGTGCTGGAACAAATCAGGGAAAACGGATGCCCAGTGCTACTCGTGGCTCCGCTCTGGACAAACCAGAATTGGTTCCCAGTCCTAATGCGGCGGACCAGCACTGCCCGATACCGGTGAGGAGAGACCTCCTCTCTCAGGCAAAGGGCTCGATTTGGCATCCTCGTCCGTAATTATGGTCCCTACATGCATGGGCCATCAACGGGTACCCGCTAACCTCCCAGGGGGAGTGTTAAATACAATCACGCAGGCTAGAGCCCCGTCTACTAGACGGCTCTATTCCTCAAAGTGGTCAGAGTTCTCTGCCTGGTGTCAAGCTCAGGGCTTTTCACCCGCAGAATGTGGAGTTACGGAAGTGCTCTCCTTCCTTCAGGAGCTGCTGGATAAGGGCAGAACCCCATCCACGCTCAAAGTATACGTGGCGGCCATAGCGGTGTTTGCAAAACCGACGTCTGGCCAGTCACTGGGGAAAAACGACCTGGTCGTGCGATTCCTCAGGGGAGCTCGGAGGCTGAATCCTCCCAGACCCCCCTTAGTCCCTGTGAGGGACCTTTCTACGGTTTTGGAAGCCATGAAAGGTGCCCCATTCGAGCCAATCCATTTGTCAGACATGAAACATCCTTCTCTCAAAACGGTATTCCTTATGGCTCTCGCTTCAGTGAAGCGCGTAGGGGACTTGCAAGCGCTTTCGGTAAGCGCGTCATGCATGGAGTTTGAGCCTAATGGCTCAAAAGTCATACTCAAAACAATGCACGGGTACGTGCCCACATCCCTCAACACACCGTTCAGGGCCCAGGTTATTTCCCTGTGCGCCCTCCCGGTTCGTGATGAGGAGAAGGATGCGAGTCTCCTCTGCCCTGTCAGGGCACTGAGAGCTTATGTGTCCCGCTCGTCGGTCTTCAGACAGACTGAGCAGCTCTTCGTTTTGTTTGGCGGACGCTCCAAGGGACTGGCCGCATCAAAACAGAGCCTATCCAGATGGATAGTCGACGCCATAGCACTGGCTTACACTTCTAAGGGCCTGCAGTGTCCTTTGGGTGTCAGAGCGCACTCCATGATAGGCGTGGCCTCATCGTGGGCGTGGTATAGTGGGGTTACCGATATCTGTACGGCCACGGGCTGGGCCTCGCCGTCTACATTTATAAGGTTTTACAACCTAGAGGTTCCCGCCTTACAAGCCAAGCTTCTGTCGGTATAGAATTCAGTGCTATCTGCCCCGCTGTGCCGGCCCAGATGCTGAGTTTCGCTTGTGCATCGCTCACTGAGCGATAAAACAGCTCCATGGGTGTTGAATAACCCGTACTATTACCCAGTTCAGGCTGAACACGTTCACCCTGTATGCGTGAAACACTGTTAACATAACTAGCTCCTGTAGGATGCTATTTCATGGGGAATGATGCTTGCAGCCTCTCTTCTCAGACTCTCTGTGAGTCTATGGTGATTATGCACTATATGAGCCCCGGGCTACTGCCCTTGGGACTTTGGTGTCGGATCCCAGTACGCACTGCGTTTTGCATTGTGTTCCCCATAGCGTAAGATATTACGCAGTACGTGGGATACTCTCGTAAGAGAACGTACTTGGTTACTAACGTAACCTCGGTTCTCTCTAGAGAGGGAACGAGTACTGCGTATCTTGCCGTGCATACACAGCTCTGGTTCGCTTCGGCGATGAAAACCAGTTGTACCAGCCTAATCGAGCTATGTTTATAGGGCGTGACCACGCCCTTTCTGGCGGGACGTGATGAAATGGGCGTGAAATGCCCCCATTGGATATGTGTCACGCAGAGCCTCTCTCGATAGGCTGCTGCTGTTGCCGCAGGGCAGCCAATAGGCGCGAAAGCCGTCTTGCCTATATCTGCATGCTGCTGCACAGCGTTTTAAATTAATTCAAAATTAAGGATAATTTTTGGCTTCAATATCTCGTGGAAAAGAGGTTTTCCCCATAGTGTAAGATATTACGCAGTACTCGTTCCCTCTCTAGAGAGAACCGAGGTTACGTTAGTAACCGAGTACGTTATAAAAATAGTTTAGTTATGTAAAAATAAACCTTTGTAGATCCTATATTTAGGCACATTGCTGACACCTTTCTTTTTGACATTTTAATGGAGTCAAAGCTGTTATTTAAGGGGTTCCAGAGCCCCACGAACACCTGTATTTTGCACACTGATTCTAACCCAATTTGACAATGATCCTGCTTTATGTTTGTAGTTATAGCTATTACTTCAAAGTGAATTGACTAACTGATTGATTGAGTGATTGAATTACATTTCCCCCAGGGTTAGGGTTAAGAGAATAGTTATGAAGAGAAGCAGAGATATTCAGAGCTTCTTCAAAAAAGAAAAGAGTCAGAGGCAGCCACAGCTTCTACAGCAGCAGTGAAACGGCTCAGTATAGGTACAGCAGTATTGATGAAGAGCAGTCAGCTCCTCCTACACAGGTTGGTAGGCTAAGTCATGCTTGGATAGTTTGAATTTACCATGTAGGCTCACATTCAAGTTGTTTGTCACTCCAGTTATACAATTACAACTGTCTGAAACATCACTACACAAGAACAATAGTTAAAACAGTTGTAAAAGACAGAAGAACAATAATAAAATGTGCATAATACATAAATACACACACACACACACACACACACACACAAACACACGTTTGAAGAGACAAGGACTTTAATCCACAACAAGGAAATAGCTCTTAGAATATGTGTACCCTATCCTGAACATAATTACTGATTAAAAATAGACGTTAAAATAACCAGAGATACTTGAGGACTATGATAGGTGGAAATGGAATAAAAAAATGACTTTTTAATTTGGTTGGTTGTTTTCTTTACACTATAATTATCGCTCTTCCGATGTTGTGAGCTGCAGGCTCCCGTCGGATGCAGCGCGACCCCTCCCGGTCGAGCGAAGTAATAACCAAACACCTAAAGCCTTGTTTATACCCGACGCGTCCGCTAGAGCGCGAAGGTGCGCGCGGCAAAAATGACGTCATTGCGGTGTGGGCGGTCGTGTGCGTTTGGGTGCGCAAGACCCCATTTCGCCTGGCGGTGTGCACGGCACTTTTTGTAAAATCTCGCTCGGCGCCGCATCCGAAGATGAACGACTTTGAGCCGAATCTGGCCGAACTGGTACGTCTGTACCAGCATGTTTATGATCCTTCTATACACAGAGACATTTGCATTTTGTGAATAGGAACACATTTGCATTAAGCACCCAGTTTGCACTTGTCTAAAGTAACTGCTTACATTTACAAAATAAGCCTACAATAGCAGAAGTAAGCCCTGCTGATGAAATTAAGGTTTAAACACTCTTCAATAAGGCTTCAGTTGTTTAACTAGTTTACATGCAGTGAAAGTACAATAAACCTACTGCATTTATTACTCTTTTTATATGAATTTCAGCAATTAATAACCGGCAAGCTACTTCTTCACTGCTGATTCCTGGTGGTTTAGAGGAGAATTACTCCAAGTCGCCCCCTGTCGTTTCACAGAATAGCACAACGGCGAGCGCGTCAAGTATAAACGCCTCGTCTGTTTGGAGAGGTGCGCACGCAGTCAGCCGAGACTCGCGCTCGTGCGGACGCGTCGAGTATAAACAAGGCTTTACCGATCTTGCATACCTGACGCGTCATTTTTGCCGCGCGCATCTTCGCGCTCGTGCGGACGCGTCGAGTATAAACAAGGCTTTACTCCGTGTCAGCGCGCGCTCTGATCGGTAAAGTGGCACAGACCTCTCTCGAATCATCTCCTGCAGCAGTCTCCGGCCAAGCATCACTTAACTCCGCCTCCGTTTCCCTCGTAAGCTGATATTAGTATTTAAACATTCTGAATTACAAACATTACATTACAAACAAGACATGTTTGTAAAAATAATTTAAATAACACGGTTTTGGCGGTTATAGAGCTCTAATGACGGTGTTTAACTATAACCGTCGGTCTCACGGTTATATAATAACTGTCACACCCCTATATGTAAGTGTGAACTCGTGAAATGATGTTTTATTAACAAAGTTCGGGAGAAGCACTTTCAGATAATTAACCTAGTAATTGTCATGGGAGTCATCCAGGCAACTCAATTAACATAAGGAGGTATACATACAGTAGCTTTTACCGCTGTTATATGACAGTTTTCCAGCGTCCATCCACCACCCCATCTCCTCACTTAGTTGTCCTATCCCAAACCTGGGATTACTCTGGGTTCGGGCCAAAATCTGTTATCCAAATACAATGTGTTATTACAGTATCAACTGAGGGTGCTCTTGCTTGTGTCGAGCGTCGGCCAATAGTGAGCCTATGTGTGACGTAGATCTACGCAATCACACTACGTTGACTGACTAGAGGCCCACAGCGATATAAATATATAGATATGCCTGTTCTGGTAAATTCTTACTGAAGTCGTTAAGTGAGTTTGCTGCCTTTGCTGTGAGGGAGATGCTCACAGAAGCTGCTGCACACCAAGACCTGCAGGTAGAAAAAAATAAGAAAAGCCTTAAATATAAATATGGTAAGCCTTACCAGTAATGTGATAATTATTTTTAAGGTTCTCGACATTTTTTAAATAAATACTGTAATAATAATAATAGTAGTTCAAAGTATGAATAGTTTTTAGTCAAATGACATAAAAAGACCGGGCCCCTCGACACTCTTAAAACTTTTCTCCCTCAAACAGCAAGCTAACGTTACTTATGCAGGCTACACACAGCAATATAAACAACATCTCTTCACGTCGTTCTAGTAAAATAATAACAATAATAAGTAAACAAACCATAAAATCACTTTGCTGAGTATGATACACCAGCAGCCGAGGAGTTGAAGATATCCTCTGGTAGTGCGCGCGATATTAAAAAATGCGCGTGCGGCGTGTCATCCGGGTGAGTTCGTCAGGTGAAAGGTCATCATGTGGGTCATTTTATTTACGGCTAAATTATTATTCATTAATTTTACTAATAGTTAGATTGGGCAGGCATCCACAAAAGGGCCTTTAATTACAAAAAAAGGATAGGAAATTTTGCCTTGACAAAAGGGCTCTTTGGGCACCAAGGGGCAAAGGGCCAGGTGCTCAAGCAGTGATACACAGCATGTCTTGCTCTCCTGATGCAGGTCTCTCTGTACTCTTGTCTGTAAGTGGACGTATTCTCCGTCTGAAGGCTGGGACGACACCTTCTGGAGCGCCATCGGCTTGGAGGACCTGATGGAAAACTGCTATTGTAAAATCGGTGGGAGAGAGTAAAGCTCAGGTGTCTGTGTGTGTTCAGCCGGTCGTGTTGACTGATAGTGTGTGTGTGTGTGTGTGTGTGTGTGTGTGTGTGTGTGTGTGTGTGTGTGTGTGTGTGCAGGTGAGCAGACTTGTATTCCTGGGACTCCTGTAGGACGAGGACTGACCTCAGAGGCGGCTGCAGATCTGGGCCTGAGACCGGGAACGGCTGTGGCCGCTTCACTCATAGACGCACACGCAGGAGGGTTAGGTATGATACGCCACACCAGCTGAGTGCTAATGCAGCGCTCGCTCATCCACGTCTCTTTGAAATGAAGAGAAAACTGTGTCATGGCCTCGTTTACACTGCAGGTCTTGATGCCCAATTCTGATTTGTTGCCTATATCCAATTTATTTGACTGTCCGTTTACACGTCTTTTTCAATTGTGACCCATTTCCGATTTGACATACTATCTGAAACATTGCGCATGCTTAAAGTTGGTTCTTGCACAGATGGACGAATGCGAAATATGCTTGATGCTAGCTCTGCGATATATGCAAAGTTCGCCAAACATCAGCATGACTGTGAGGCGGAGGACGACAAAAAGGGCCATCATTGCAGCAGCGCATGTGCTTCAGTTATTGTGTGCGAGAGATCTCGGGACTGCTGGGAACATACAACACGATCTCATGAAAGTGCGTAACTAATTTTATTTCTCGCGCCATTTATACGTCAAAAATAGTTTTGCGTGCATAATACGCACTGTAAACCCCTTGGGTAGGATTAGGGGTGTGGAGTGCGTGCGTATTACACACCATAAAGAACATATTTTTGAAATTACCATTGTTTGGAAGCGCTATATAAATGCCTCATTCATTTATATCATATGCACTCAAAAACTATTTTTGGTGTAAATGGCACGAGAAATAAAATTAGTGGTATAGATATGCACTTTCATGAGATTGTGGCGGGCTTTAACGAGAAGCAGTGGGTCCGAAATGTTAGGATGAGCTAGCCAACTTTTGATATGTTGTGTCATCGTGTGTCCACATTCCTCTCCTATGACGACACCATCCGTCCCTTCGCAGATGCGTGTCGGGGTTGTCTCTCGTCATTAAACCGCGGAGACGTAATGCCTCAGAAAATCCTGCCTTTTACATGACAGTCGCATTGGCACATATATGATTTATATCTGATTTATTTCCACATATGAACGAGGCCTGAAACAGATCTCGAAATATCCGAATGCATGCGTTTTTTCCCTGTTTACACAGTCATATAACACATCCGATCTGTGTCACATAAGATCTGTGTCACAAAAAATCTGAATTTGGTCTCATTTCACTGACAGTGTAACCAAGGCCATAATGAATGCATTTACACTGCGTTAAATACGGTGTCACTCCACTTCTGTTTGAGTGTGTGACCTTCGACAACCCGCTTCACTCCTAAATAGATCAGGTCTTTATATTTTTATCACTACAACACATATTGTTATTTTGATTAAACAATCATCATGTGTTCTAAAATAGAAGCAAAGAGACTATACATGTAATATAGGTCTACATTTATGTAATTTTAATGCTCTGGCCTTTGCAGATATTTAAAATATGGCCATCTTTAAGCATGACTCTTTGGATTTATATGAAATGGTAACACTTTACAATAAGATTACATTTTTGAGCATTAACTTAGGTTAATAAATGTTGTATAAGTATTATTCATTGTTAGTTTGTTAATTTCAACATTTACTAATACATTTTAAATTGAGTTTTAATTTTTATTTTATCTGTTATTACCTTAGTTAATGTACTATGAACTAATATGAATGATCAAGGTACAATTGTATTGCTCAAATATTAATACATGCAGTAAAACATATATTGCATAATGCATATAGTTCATGAAAGCTAGCTAATACATCCTTGTTAACAAATGGGACTTCCAAAGTGTTACCTATGAAATTTATATAGGCTATGTTTCTAGGTAATAGCTAAAGAAACACATATCTACAAATATTTTAATGTCTAAATTTATTTCTGTATAGTTAGTTATGTAGAACTTCTCATTTTAATATATTCATATTTATATATTTATTTAATTTAGCACATTTCAGTTCAGCACTGTTTTACTGGAGTGTTATGTTTGTTTTTAATCCAGTATCCATTTAAAAAAATATTGGTTGAATAATCGGTTATCGGCATGTACGGTCAAACCTAAATATCTGTATCTGTAAAATCCACTATCGGTCGACCTCTACTGTAAACAACAAGAACAAGCAGGAACACTTTAATTTCCTCATAATATCCACTGCAGCATCAGCTTTTTTCTCTCTGTGTCTGAAATGCTTCGATCAAGGATTCAGTCTCTCGAAACCCCACCTCTCTGAGAGCTGCTCTGCTCTGATTGGTCAGATGGCCCAGTCTGCTGTGATTGGTCTGAAACCAAACCCTCATTATCATATCTGAATCTCAGCTCTTGATATACACTGGGATGCGAACATTAACAATACCGTGGGTTTTACCATATCAGGAAGTGAGACTGGAATTACAGGTTGACTCATTTCAGTTCAGAATCGCTTTCTTTTTGGAGACAAAAAATCTATTTATCGGAACTTTGATCATTGAAACGATACTCGGTTACTAACGTTACCTCGGTTCTCTCTAGAAGAGGGAACGAGTATTGCGTAAGCTAAGCTAAAGTCATCTTTGCTCGAGATATTGAAGCCAAAAATCATCCTTAATATTGTATTTATTGTCAACGCAGTACAGTAGCCAGCAGACTTAGAGCAGGCCATCTTGTGTGCTCATTGGCTGCCCTGCGGCAACTGCTGCAGCCTACCACTGAACCTCGCGTGTGACGTCACGTCCAATGAGGGCGCTTCGCGCCCTTACGTGTCATAGCCCGCCAAAATGGGGGTGGCTTAGCGTATAAAAGCCAGGCTCGTTGGCTGTGTCCTGGTTCCAGCAGCTGAAGCGAAAAACGCTCGTGGCGCCTGCACAGTCAGGTTACGCAATACTCGTTCCCTCTTCTAGAGAGAACCGAGGTTACGTTAGTAACCAAGTATCGTTCTCTTACGAGAGGTTCTCTCGTATTGCGTAAGCTAGCTTACACTACGGGAACCCATTGTCAAGGCCGTGCGCCCAGCCTCCACTTCATGAGTCCCAGGGATTCCCGGGGAACATAGATAAGTGGGAAACAGGTGGCCAGCAATGCGGGCCAGCACATGTTATAAGCACATACAGGGTATACAGAGCGGCGTCGCCGGTCCATATAACTATTCACTATATAGTGCAGCTCAACCAGGAAGGCGAACGTCGCGTGAGAGAAGTCTGCGCATGATCATCTGGGCAGGACAAACACACTGCTCACACTGACAGAAGTTTAGCCTGCAAGGCGGGAACTTCCAGGTTATAAAACCTAACAAATGTGGAGGGAGAGGCCCAGCCTGCCGCCTCACAAATGTCATGAATGGAAATTCCGCTGGACCAAGCCCACGACGAGGCCACGCCTCTGGTGGAATGCGCCCTGATGCCCAAGGGGCATTGCAGACCTTTAGACTTATAAGCAGATGTGATAGCTTCCACTATCCATCTGGACAGGCTCTGTTTAGCGGCGGCGAGACCCCTGGTGCGCCCACCGAACGAGACAAAGAGCTGTTCCGAACGCCTGAAAGAGGCGGAGCGCGTAATGTAAACCCTCAGTGCCCTGACGGGGCAGAGGAGATCCACATCACCCTCACTATCGGATGCTGGCAGAGCCGAAAGAGAAATGACCTGCACTCTGAAGGCGGTGCCCAACACTTTAAGGACATAACCATGTCTTGGCTTGAGGATGACTTTAGAGTCATTTGGCCTGAACTCAAGACACGCTGCGCTAACAGATAGCGCGTGTAAATCCCCCACACGTTTAACTGATGACAGAGCTGTCAGAAAAACGGGTTTGAGCGAGAGGTACTTTAGGTCCACGGAGTTTAATGGTTCTAAGGGGAAAGCTTTCAGGGCCTCTAGGACCAGTGAAAGATCCCACATGGGAACCGACGAGGGTCGCGGGGGATTCATCCGTCTAGCTCCTATAAGGAAGCGAATGACGAGCTCGTTCCTTCCTATTGACTGGCCACGCGTCGACTCAGTGAACGCTGCGACGGCCGCCACATAGACTTTAAGCGTGGGTGGGGACCTGCCCTTATCCAACTTCTCTTGAAGGAAGCTAAGCAACCCCGTGACCCCACACATTCGTGGGTCTAGATCTCTATCAGCACACCATTTGGAGAACACGACCATTTAGACGCGTAAAGTCGCCTCGTAGAGGGAGCTCTGGCTTGCGTAATCGTGTTCATCACTCCTTCTGGCAGTACAACGGGTATCCGTTGATTAACCATACGTGCAGAGACCAGCGCTCTGGATGGGGATGCCAGATTGAGCCGCGGGCTTGAGAGAGGAGATCTCTCCTCACCGGAATCGGCCAAGGGGCTGTTTGGGGCAGCCGCATAAGCTCCGGGAACCAGGTTTGATTCTGGGCTATAAGGAGCACCGAGTGGCGCGTTTCCCTGATTCTCTTGATTACCTGTGGTAACAGAGAGACCGGAGGGAAAGCATAAAGTGGGAGGCTGGGCCAGATTTAGGCCAACGCATCCTCGTTCTTTGAAAAGAACAGCGGGCAATGAGTGTTGTCTTTTGACCCAAACAGGTCGACTTTCGCTTTGTCGAAGAGGCGCCACAGTAACTGGACTGTTTGGGGATGCAGGGACCATTCCCCTTGGGGAACGTAGTTCCTGGACAGTTTGTCTGGATCGTCGTTCAAGTGGCTTGGCACATGCGTGGCTCTCAGCGAGCGCAGGCGGCCCTGAGACCATATAAGAAGGCGTTCCGTCAGATGGCAGTGGTTTCTGGATCTGACGCCGCCCTGACGGTTTATGTAGGACACCACAGACATGTTGTCCGAGCGGACCAGTACATGGTGGTGCTGTATGAACTATCACTTGGGTGTTCAGCCAGCGTTTTAGCGGGCGGATGCGCAGGAGGCCCAGCTGAAGCACAGCCGCAGCTGATGCCATACAGCCTAGCATCTTCTGGAATGTCTTCAGAGGTGTAATGCTGCCCTCCTGGAAAGACGCGGCTAGCTGTCGAACACGGCGGGCGTGCTGTGTCAATAAGCGGGCCGTCATAGCCACAGAGTCCAGTTCTATTCCTAGGAAGGAAACCTGACTGACTAGTGGGCAGTAATGACCTCTTGGTCCAGTTGACCATGAGACCCAAGCTTTCCAGATGGCTGAGAAGCACAGCTCTGTGAGATAACAGTTCTATCTCTGACTGACTCCGCGATGCGGAGAGCTTCGCTGAAGATGATGAAATCAGTGACGCAGCAAACGAGCCTGGCTTTTATACGCTAAGCCACCCCCATTTTGGCGGGCTATGACGCATAAGGGCGCAAAGCGCCCTCATGGGACGTGACGTCACGCGCGAGGCTCAGTGGTAGGCTGCAGCAGTTGCCGCAGGGCAGCCAATGAGCACGCAAGATGGCCTGCTCTAAGTCTGCTGGCTGCTGCACTACGTTGACAATAAATACAAAATTAAGGATAATTTTTGGCTTCAATATCTCGAGCAAAGATGACTTTCCCCGTAGCGTAAGCTAGCTTACGCAATACGAGAGAACCTCTTGTAAGAGAACTGCAGATCTTTCACATTCGCAAACATATTTATTACACACTACATTAAAGGAAATACACTAAAAAGCATAATTGGGGCTTTTTAAATCCTGTTGACACAGGAGGAGCATTGCAGTGTTTGTGTGCTCCTAATATGGCCCTGATGTTTAGTCAGCCTCTTCTTGGTTTCATCACAGTGTTCCTGTAATAACTGTCCTGACCTGCTTAATCTAAACCTTCAGATGATATATAGCAATAAATAAACAGGCAAAACATGTAAACTAGTGCAAGATTTTACAGGCAAAACCAGGGTTTTTTCATCCACTTGTCAGTTTTGAGCTCTAACTGCTTCCATAGCTTGTCTTCTTTCAAACTAGTGGAAAGAAAACAAGTGCTTATTTTATTTCACTTTATCTATTAGTGTCTAAAAATTTTAATCCTTAAAGACGGTGAACTTGAGTCCGAAATCTCCAATTCAGCAGCTTCACACACGCCAAAATTTTAGTTTATATGAAATCTATATCTATATGAAAGTTTGTTCATATATCATTCACCACATTTATGCAACATTTTTATACAACTGCTAAAAACATGATGAAAATGTATTTGTTTCTGTCTGTTGACAGTCTTTTCTGATTTATAGAGTGATAAAAAGAAAAATCCAAAATCCCTGCTGGAAGAAAACAGTAATAAGTCAACAAAATCAAATAAAAATGATGAATCTAGTTTCTGGACAGGAAATATATGCATATGAGTACATATTTAATTAGATAGTGACTCATTTGCATATTGCAATGCAAAAACAATTGTGTTACTGTACTGTGATTAATTAGCTGGGTAATTATCGTAAGATCTGTGAGTTTAAATTTATGTAGCAGTGTCAGTTATATTTTCTGTAATTTTATTGTCTTGTAGAGGTCATCGGGGCCGATGTGAGGGGACACCAGCTGCCCTGTGAAGAGCAACCAGTCACGTCCCGTTTGGCTGTCATATGTGGGACGTCCTCATGTCACATGGCTGTGAGCTTCAGTTCCTGTACTTGTTTGTGTTCAAAGCATGTGACTGTTGATGTCAGCGTGTGTCTGTATCTCTCAGGTGAGCACACAGCCACTGTTCGTCCCTGGGGTCTGGGGCCCATATCTGTCCGCCATGCTGCCGGGACTGTGGCTTAATGGGGGAGGTCAGAGCGCCACGGGACGACTGGTGAGTCAATCACATCTATCTTTAATATGGAAGGAAATCCCAGAATGCACTGGACAAAATACATTTAGATTTTATTCAATACTGAAAGCATAATTGCAAAACAAACCAGTCTAAGAGACCATTCACACAGAACATATTTTTGTGGTTAAAAATGCAAGATGTAGCGCAGTGGAATGGAAAAACACACTCAAAACACTTCAAGCCCCTTAACATACTAAAACAGTGACATTAAAAGTGTAATTTAGTGTACAGCTTATTGATGATGCAGATGAGCACAGAATGTTAACACAATACTAAATGTTTAAGAATTTCCTCTATATTGGTTTCCTTCCTAAACGTTTACTCGTATTGCGTCTTTGCTAGACGCTATGGGGGAAAACTTAGTTTTGAAAACTTAAATGATTTATTGAAGCCTTTTTTCAATAACGCAGTGCTACTGCACAGCCATAATAGTGCGGAGATGCACGCATGCTTTTGGCTAGGCAAGTGGGAACTGCACAAACCTATGGCCAACTGGCATGTCTGCGCGAGCCCATCCGGGGCTGGGGGGGGGGTGTCCCGCCGAACCGTGCGCAGAGCCCGCCAAAGAGGCGGGGCTTCTGCCTATACAGCTGCTCATTTTGCCATGGGATTTCAGAAATTTTTCTACTTCAGTAATGATCAACTGCCCTTCATTTATTCCACATGAGTGAAGCTTCGGCACTCTCCGGCGACCAAGAGCCTGATCGTTCGGCGCACGCCCTCAAAACCTACCTACCAGACCTAAATGGACATCGCGTCTTAATCCGGTCGGACAACATGGCGATAGTATCCTACATAAACCACCAGGGTTGGACTCAGGTAGAAGCCTCTGTACAGGGTAGCCAGACGTCTGCTCTTTTGGGCACAACACAGCCTGCGCTTGCTGAGAGCGATGCACGTGTCTGGCAGATTGTCTCGCGACAGCATGTCTGCTCCCTGATTCAATGTGTCCCCGGGAGAATGGGCCCTCCAGCCCCAGGTTCAAACAATTTGGAGTGTCTTCGGCAGGGCAGAGGTTGACCTCTTCGCCTCCAAAGACAACTCTCACTGCCCAATATTCCATGGCCCACAAATAGCCCAGTCTTCCCCTTTATGCTTTTCCCTCAGTCGTGCTCTTCCCTCAGGTCATCAACAGGATCAGAGAGGAGAGATGCACAGTCTGTCTGGTGGCCCCCCTTTGGTGGACCCAGCCTTGGTTTCCCGAGATGATTCAGCTGCTAGCAGCAGCCCCATGGCCAATGCCATGGGCTATCCATGTGGGCTATCCACGAGAGTGTCCTAAACACTATATCTGAGACCAGAGCCCCATCCACGAGACTCGTCCACGTACTTAAGTGTTCTGTCTTCTCCAAATGGTGCTCAGCATGGAGCCAAGACCCTACTTCATGTGATGTACCGCTCCTATTTTCCTTCCTACAAGTGCTGCTGAACGCGTGTCGTACCCCTCCACGCTCCGTCTATGTGGCGGCCATAGCAAAGTTAGATGCTCCTGTGGCCGGCCAGATGTTGGGTAGAAGCAATTTGATTGTTCGCTTCCAGAAGTGGGCAAGGATGCTCAACCTGCCTCGCCCCCTCACAACACCTTCCTGAGACCTATCAGTCCTGTTACAGTCTTCAGGGCCCTCAAGGGGCCCCCGTTTGAGCCGCTACAGTCGGCCGAATTAAGGGCACTTTCGCTCAAGACCGCACACTTGCTAGCCTTAGCATCGGTCAAGCAAGTGGGCTTGAGATTACGGGAACGAGTATTGCGTAGACAGCTGTGCTATAGGCAGATGCCCCGCCCTCTTTGGCCGGCTCTGCGCTCGGTTCGGCGGGACGCAGCCTGATTGGCTCGCGCAGATGTGCCACTTCGCCATAGACATGTGCCGTTCCCACTGCCCAGCCAATAGCGAGCGTGCATCTCCGCACTATTATGGCCGTGCAGTAATACTGCATTATTGAATAAAAGGCTTCAACAAATCGGACAAAAAGGAATTTTCCCCCATAGCATCTAGCAAAGACACAATACTCGTTCCCGTTATCTCAGGGAACCGAGGTTATGTTAGTAACCGAGATGTTTTATATGGGACAACACTTGAGGAACGTTTCATCTGCTCGCCTGTACACAGTATGCATCATCAATAAGGTGTGTATTGAATGTGATCTTTTAATATCTCTGTTTTGCTACATTAGTACATAGGAAAGCCTTGCCCTCAAGGTGGGTGTGCCTATAAGGGTGTGTTAGAATCGAAATGAAATGGTCCAAACGAGAAGTGCCCCAATTATTGGTCTTTTATTATGAATAAACAATTCACAACCCCAGCGCCGGAGGGAGACAAAACGCTCAGCTCATAATGTCTAAATTAAAGTCTTACGGGGAGGAGTATAAGTCCAGTTAGTATAAATTCATAGAAAAGAATGTGCAAACGTGTCAGTTTTCGGCTGAACAAAGAATCCTTCTTATGTTATAGATTTATGCTGAGGGAGAAAATATATTTCTAACAATGGCCCCATTGATAAGATAATTATCACATAATAGAATTATCATATCACATCATTCTCAGCATATTCATTCTAGTACAATAATACATGCAATATTCTTCAATCAAACATTTCCTTCAAAATCATTAATATTTGACAGTTCTTTTCATCAAAGCATATACAAAAAATTCAAAAGTATTCATAGCACGATGAATCTTAATAGATTCAGTTATAATTATTGCTAATATCAATCAGCAATCTCGTTCTTCGTCTACTTCTCTTCCTCGTTCTCCTTTCGATCAGTGCTTCCACATAGGCTTGTGCGTTCCCCTGGGATGGAGCTGCCTTAACCCGGCTAGCATGGACCCACTGCGGCTGGTGGTCAGTCAGAACACCGATCCTCGTCACAGCGATAACAGTGGATGGTCCTGAATAGTTCGGCTCACCGAGTTACGTGGGCTTCAGACACCTTATCAGCACCTGTTGTCCTGGAACGAAAGGATGAGTCGGCTTTTCTGAAGGAAGAGGGAGAGAGAGAGAAACATCACCATTTATGCCTTTTAACGTTCTAACTAAGGAATCCACGTAATCCGAGATGATCACCTCCGTGTCACCTGTGGAGAGATTGCCAGCGCGACCTCTGACCCAAGGGGTCGGGAAAGGTCTACCCATCAGAATTTCAAATGGAGAAATTTTTGTGGTTGCTGATGGGGACATTCTCATTTCCGTCAATACGGCAGGCAGCAAATCAACCCAATTTCTGCCTGTATCTAGACACGCATTATTGAGACGTTCTTTTATCGTCTTATTTGTCTGTTCTACGTTAGCTTATAATTGCGGCGAATAGGGAATGTGGAAGTGCCAATTAATATTAAACTCTTTGGCTAACAATTGTGTGACTTTTGAAGCAAACGGAGTTCTATTATCACTCGCTATAACGGTTGGAATACTGAAACGCGGTATAATTTCTTTTGCAAGAACCTTTACACCGTCTGAGCGTTTTCTTTACCACACGTAAAAGCTTCAGGCCACTTAGAAAATCGATCAACAATCATGAGCAAATATTTGTGATTTCCACATGGAGGCATGTGTGTAAAATTGATCTGTAAATATTAAAAAGGAACCTCAGGATGCGGTAAAGCTTCATGCGGGTTGCCTTGTGTCTGTTTGTTCGTGCACACACCAGGCAAGCATCCAATATCAACAAAGTATTCTTTCGAACATTTGCTATGCAGTATGATTGATTCAAATTTTGTATCACTTTTTCTTTTGACACGTGTGATACACCATGATAATGCCTGCACAGCATTACAACGGTGGATGCTGGTAGAGCGATTCTACCCTGCTTGTCTCTCAGAATACCAGCTTGATCTGGTTTCACTTCGTTCGCAGCCCAATGAATCAAGTCAACTTGCGTAGGGTTAGCTTGCAGTACTTTAATGTCCAAATCATTAATCAGCGACAAATTCATCATAGGTACATCGTTGCTCTTTTCATTTACGTATGGACTAAGTATTACTTCTTTAGCAGCCCATTTCGCGACTTCATCTGCAAACCTGTTTCCCTTAGCCTCATCCGATTAACCTGTTTTATGACCAGCTACTTTAATAACAGCAAGTTTCGATGGTTTCGATGGTCAAAATTGTTTTTCCGTCGGAGGTTTTGAAATTTCTTTCTTCCCACAATTTAGCAAAATCATGGACAACGGCGTACGCGCATTTGGAATCAATGTATATATTGATGCACTGAACTTTTGCCAACTGACAAGCTCTTGTTAGAGCAATTAATTCTGCTACTTGAGCTGATTTATATGGCAATGAATATGCCTCAATTACACGATCAGGTAATTTGACAATAGCATATCCACACAAGTATAAATTGTCATTTGGCTTGAAACAGGATCCGTCTATATACCAATTATCTCCCTCCTCCAGGAAAGATGTCGACACATCTGGCCTGCAGGCAGTCGAAGTTTGGATTCTGGTAAGGCAGTCGTGGTCGTCACTCTCAAATTCACCATCTGTCAACAACCTGTGCAGATGTACAGTAGGACCATGAATAACAGAAGTTACTTTCAACGTTAAATTAGCAGTTGCTAATAATATAGCCTCATAGCCTGAACGACGTTGAGCAGTCATGTGTTGAGTAGAAATGTTATGCATAATTGCTCCTACCTGATGTGATGTGTGAACTGTGAGTGGATATGATAAAACAACCCTTTCAGCATCCTGTACCATGATCGCTGCAGCAGCCACTGCACGTAAACAGGCCGGGAGTCCCCGAGCCACTGAATCAAGAGTTTTAGACAAATAAGCTACTGGACCAAAAGTGCCCCCATGCTCTTGGGCCAGGATTCCTGCGGCTGTGCCCCCACCTTCGTGCACGTACAGGTGGAAATCTCGCTTGTAGCAAGGAAGGCCGAGGGCGGGAGGCCTTAACAGAGAGGATTTCAAATGTCTTAACGCTTGGTCCATCTCACTTGTCCATGTAATGTCCTCTTTATCATCCAGCGTAGCGTCTCGCAGGATTTTGTCATACATGGAGCAATTTGGCACCCATAATCGACAGTAATTGACCAGTCCCAGAAAGCTCTGCATTTGCTTCCGTGTTGAAGGGTGCTTGAACAAAGCGATGGCTTTGACTCTGTCCGCAGACAGGCGAACTTGGCCTTGTGACAGTTCATTGCCGATGTAATTGACTTTCCTCTGCACCCACTGAAGTTTCTCTTTAGATGCCTTGGAACCAGCCTCTGCTAAAACGTTGCAGACAATTGTAGTGGCAGCAGCACACATGTCCGCAGAGGCACCAGTGACGAGAATGCCATCAGCGTATTGGAGCAGGCAGGTGTCAGGAGGGAGTCTGACATCCTTCAGCCTTGCGTGCACTACAGCGGAGAAAACAGCCGGAGAATCTCTGAACCCTTGAGGGAGTCTTGTCCATATGTACTGGCAATTCTGAAAACAGAAACCAAAAAGTGGCTGAGTTTGTTGGTCAACAGGAATGCTGAAGAAGGCGGAGCATAAATCAATGACAGAATAAAATGCATGTTCTAAAGGAATATAATTAATAATAGTTTGTACATCTGGCACAATAGGAGCATGTGGTTTTATCAAATCATTAATTTTTCTCAAGTCTTGCATTAAGCGCCAAGAATCATTTGCTTTCTTGATTGGATTAATTGGTGTGTTGTAAGGTGAATGAGTGCGAACCAGAATGCCTTGAGCCAGAAACTGATCAATGAGGGGTCGAATTCCCTCCTCTTTTTCCTTTGAAAGCGAATGTTGTTTTTTAAAAAAAAAACAGGCCTATTCATTGTCAAATTGGCCACATAAGGTTGGATATCAAGAAGTCCCACGTCATCCTTATGGGCCGCCCACAATTTCGGGTTTACATCAGCTACTTCCTGTCCGAGCTCAGTTGCAGATACATCCTCGAAGAGAGCACTTCCTGTGTCGGTCGTAAGAGAAAAGGCTGCTGGAAACATGAGTTGCAAAGAGTCAGAGTCAAATCCTAATTTAACACCCAACTTATGCATTAAATCTCTACCTAACAAGCAGAATAAAGAATCAGGTATAATTGCAAAAAATCATGCATTTTGAACAATGATGGTATATCATTAGAAGTAACAAATAAAGGTGGTGTCAAATTACAAACCACTGGAATATTATCTATTCCTATAGAATTTAATGTCCGTCATTCCTTTCCCCATTCAGTCGGATACACAGGTCTCTGTCTTTCAGAGGGAGAAAGAAAGGGAGGCCATCAGAGCGCCTAAACATCGGTTTCTCATTAGTTTGCTGAAATCTCTCAGCTTTTTTTCTGCAAAATCGCTGTGTGTGTCCGCTGTGTGTGACATAAAAAAACACTTTATGTCATTCCTAACATTGGGTGGCGGGCGATTTTGGACAGTGGAATTTACTTGGAACATTGCGGGAACTTTTCCTCTGGAGTTTTCAAATGCCCCAGCAGACGACAGTTCACGCAAGCGTCTACCCAATTCATCAACAGAAATGTTACTAATGTTGGTTATAGTTATTCGAATCATTTGTGCAGTCTCGTTGTGCATGTTATTCAAAAATGTGTTCATTTTTTCATCAACAGGGTAGGATTTATTTTTTATAGGTTCCGAGACAGGAGAAGTTTGAATGCTCTCATATCTGGGAGGGAGGGGCGCTCTGACTTCAGCAGGATGTGAAATAACTTTCTCCTTCTCAGGCTGTTCAGCTTGAGGGGGAGAAAGATTTTTGTTGTTATCCACTTTTGGACCACGATTCCAATAAGATTGCATGTCTTTCCAGATCTTATAGGTACGTTTCATATACGAATAATCCCAATCGGGATCGCCCCAATTTCCAAAAATCATGTATTTTGCTTCACGCATATATGTGTCTTTAAATGAGCCGTCACGAGGAAACGCATCTAATTGTGTTTTGCCAGTTGACCAGCCAGCTAAATTTGACACATATGGCTCTGTAAAAAATGCTTGATTATTTCTAATCATAAAATCTTTCGGAGATTCATTTTCTAACGGTGGACTAATTTTATTCCCCATTGTACACACACAAAAATTTCTCCTTCATGCAACTTAAATAAATTGCAATATAGCCAAATGGAACTGTAGGGTATGGACCAATCAGACACTAATTATTCATTATATACAAAGGTTTATGAAACTCCAAAACTAACAGCCCAAATGAACGAACACAAGGGGCAGAAACAGTGTCATGTTACAGGGCATGATGAGGAGATTTTACGACCTCCGAGGAATGTGGCCACATGCACAAGAGAGAGACTATGAAACAGAAACCCTCTTTAAAACAGACTTTGCTGCATTAATCATAGACTAACTGATCTATAAATGAACATGCATAAAACTGTGAAAGAAACAGTGTAAATGGTTGACTGTCTCGTGTACTATTAGGTATATATTATGGTATGTATCCTGGTATACAACCAACTAACGATCAATGTAACCTCACCTGTATCATGCCTCCTACCTAATTAATCCTCATTTAATGACTCACACTTTGATGTTCATCACCTTCTTCTAGAATGCAGTGTGGATGTGTTATAGCTATCTGAGCATTAATGAAGGTATAACCACGCTAGGGACAAAGACCCGTAAATCAACTAAGAGCCACTTTCCCTCTCAGACATGTCACCTTTCTGATTGGTCGAGTTCAACCCTTAGGGGAGGATCTTTTCCAGGCTTTATTAGAGACAGCCCACATGTGACCTCCCTCTCTTAGTTCTTTCATCCAGCCGCAACACTGTTCTGGTGATCCTGGGGAACCCCCTCCCCCTCCACAGGGGCCCCAGGGCCCAGCAGGCCTCGATCCAACCAGATATGGGCACAGGCAGGAGAGAGAAGACTCTCACAAAGAACCAAGGACAATCTCAGGAGTTTTGGAACAAAGACTCCAACCAACAACGACTCCAATCACTCACTCTTCCGACTTCCTCACTTCTCCTGGGTGCTCAGCGTGGCCTCAACAGGGCCCCAGGCCCTGACCAAACCAGCCATGCGTTCCTGGAGAAAGAGAACTCTCAACCAACTTCCACTTCACACTGCCGGAACCATCAACGACTTAAATTTTCAACAACTTCAAGAATTGTTCCCACTACAAATGCAAGTATTCAATTCAATGAAATGTGAAAATGAAATTCTGATGGTTCTTCTCATAGACCCTTTCTCCGGTTGCCAATTTAATCCTATCACTTACCTATTTCTGTATATGTGTGTGTTTAGTTTATTCATGTTTATGATTTAGTTAATAAAACTTATGCACTTTATGTATTTGGTTCTGATTTGCTTGCAATACGAAGTCCCTTTATGGTTTCGGTTCTTGCTACATGCTCAAAACGCTGTACATATTAAGAAATAATTATTCTTCTGTGGCCAGGGAAGATACCCTTTTCTTAGAATAAATGAATAATCAAAAGAGTTCGTTGGACGAACTGATTAATTGATTGTAATATTAATTTAGCCATGTCAAGTTAATCCAATTAACTGACCCAAATATTCAAAATTAATCATAACAAGTTATTATTGATTATTAATATTTCATATAGCTAGGTTCCTTACAGAACTCAAAGAAAAGTATACAATTTCAAATTAATTGTGTTAGTAAATTGGCAAATAGAGAGAGAAATAAGAGAGAAGAAAAGAAAAGAGAAAGTTAAAAGAAAAAAAATAGTGATTTATTTATTCATAGCCCTAGACCAAAGGGAAATTAAAATAGACTTTGCAAAAGAAAACAAATTATCTGTGTAGCAAATCTATTTTTTTCTTGCAAAAAACGGAGGAAAGTGATCAATTTTCCTTACATTCTTCCCGCATTTATCGAAAACACGAGGATAACCGGTCCCGTATCGTTTTAAACAAAGACAAATAACATCGAAAGAGGGAGCTCAAATCTCTTTTGCTTGTTCTTCTCACATTTTTTATTAAAAATACGAGGCTACCGTCCTGTATCGTTTTATACAAGGACAAATAACAAAAAAGAGAGAGAGATCAGTTCCCTTTTTTCTGCTCTTCCCGCATTAATTAAAACACGAGGCTGATTTCACCAAATATGGTAAAAATCACGGCACTACAAATACGTTTTCTCAGCAGACAGTAAGAATCAACTTTCTCTTTTGTAAAAAAAAAAAATTCTTACCTGTCTGGAGAAATCCCTGACGACGCCCCCAAGTGTTAGAATCGAAATGAAATGGTCCAAACGAGAAGTGCCCAAATTCTTGTTTTTTTATTATGAATAAACAATTCACAACCCCAGGCCGGAGGGAGACAAAACGCTCGGCTCATAATGTCTAAATTATACATTATATAGGCAAAGTATTACAGGGAGGAGTGTAAGTCTAACCAATAGAACCAAACATTACATCATTGGCATATCATATAGACTTTATATTACAACTTCTTTATATGGGCAGTATGCGCTAGAATCTCCTTGCAAGCCTGGAGCTCAGAGGAAGCTCTTCAATGTGTAACATAGAAACACAAAGAAAGAAAAGGAAGAGAAAGGAGAAGGGAGGGGGCTCCCTTCCTCATTAATGAATACCAGATGTTTAACTTTACATACATAGAAAAGAATGTGCAAACGTGTCAGTTTTAGGCTGAACAAAGAATCCTTCTTATGTTATAGATTTATGCTGAGGGAGAAAATATATTTCTAACAGGGTGTGAAGATTTTCATAGTGAAAACAAGGGTTGTGTACCGAAACCTGGTACCAATATGGAACCGGTACCTAATGGCTCGTTTCCACGGAGCGGTACGTTACGGTACAGTACAGTACAGTACGATTTGGGATGGTAAACCCTGATCTGGCTTGCATTTCCACCGCCAACAGTACCCTTACTTGATAGGCGTTGTAGTGTTACAAATTTATTAAAATGTTTCAATTTAGGTTCAACAGTATTTTATCTGAGAAAGTTACCATTTTGAGGCATAGGACATTAACCGTTTTGTTACTTCTCATCTGATGTCACAGACCTGCCTGTTCCTGTCTGTCCTGCTCTCTCTATTGTAAGTTAAATTGATCAGAGCACTGAGACTATCACCTTTTGTCTTTATCCACTGCCTGGCCATTAAGCTGTATGATAATGTGAAGGTATCGGTGAAGAGTCAGGCTGATTGGATTAGGATATTTACATTACACTGTTATGCTGATTGGATTAGGATGGGTAACACTCTCAGTCTAGGGCAAGTTCCTAAACTTGTATGCCTCATTTACATGCTTTTGTTTCAGAGTGTCTCCACCTTTATGTAATTCCTCCCCCTGAAAGGGTATATGAACTAAAATGTATACTGCCTTAGTTAGACTTGGGTAAGATTTTGGACGAAGCAGACTAAAGCAAATAAAGAATCCTGCTTAAAAGATAAGCCAAGTTTCCTGGTCTTCGCTTCTGAGTTTTTCTACACTTAAGAAGAACAAGGTTTACAACAGTATCCTCTCCCCAAATTTGTCACTAATAAAACTCAATAAAAAATATTTAAAGAAAAGGCTTATATTTACCTTTTAATAGTTTGTTTACATCTACCTTGTAAATATATTTTTTTATTAAAAATGTTACAATTACAACAACAATTCAAGTGCAATCTTTCTTTGTAAAAACTAAAGTATACATTTTATCATACATATTTCAAAGTTAAGGATTCATTACTTTGGATATAGCCTAGGCTACATTGGAACAAACACATAATAACATATTATTTGATTACTTTATTTTTGACAAAACATACTATAGGCCACCTATTCTTAACCATAGGGCCGCGGCCCGAGCGCCACCTGGAGGGCCGCAAAAAACTTTACGTTTTTCACCTGTGGGCCGCGAGGGCCGCGGGACCAAACTAGTTATCAATTGAAGACACCAGAATGACCACTGTTATCCATGAGGCAGTTACGGCCGCTTCACACCGCAAGCGTCAGCGGCACGTGAGCAGCGCATATTTTTTTCTTGCATGTTAATCAATGAGTGCATTCACACTGCGAGCAGGAGCAGCGCGTGAGCGTCAAGCAGGAGCGTCGCGTGAGCAGCAGTGAAGCGGGGGATTCGGCGCCGAGTCTATTTTTGCTGCGATGCTCACGCTCCATTAAAGTGAAAGCACACTTTAGATGGACAAAATAAATTTTATTTCACACAAAAAGTGCCCAAAATGCACAGAATAAGCATGTCTAGTGAGTTTTAACAAGAACTAGAGTAGGCAAAAAAGGCAAGGAATATAGGCAAATTCAGTTTGGGTGAAAGTATGGTGTATTATAAAAAACTAAAAAACCTAAAGTAAAATAGCCAGAAAATATTATATAAAAACTTTCTTTTAGTTTATGAAATACACAGACAGCTACATAGGCTAGCACAACCCAAATCAAACCCGAGTGTGCGGTTTTGTGTGTGTGTGTGTGCTTTATCTGCGGAGTTTGCATTCTTGTAAACCTATTGAAAATATGCTATGACTGAAACGACAAGATTGGAGCTGTTTTCTTGGTTGTTTTGTTGTTTACTGACATTTATATGGTTTACCAACTTCTAAAATCAAATGTATAGTTGTCTTTGTAAATAATTGTTCGCTTATATGTAGCTTTGGAGCCGCTACTGTGACACTGTACAAACGCTTCCAGTGTGAATACTCTCGCGTGTCTGCAGCTGCAGTGACGATGTAGTTACGCTGACGCACTGCTCAAGCCCCGCTCACGCTTGCGGTGTGAAACAGCCGTTACAATGCACCATCCCACCACTATCTGTGAAGCAGGCCCAAGTGTCTCATTAAGAGGGGAACATAAATAGGGAGTTGTAGCTTGTTCAAATTGGACTGTTGTTATTGTTCATTTATAACAGATATGAAGAGCAACTTCAGGTTCTACCATGCAAAAATGTAGACTGCTGAAACAATTATCAAATTATTTTGCAGATTATAAAGCTATACTTTTTAATTTGCACTTTATTTAAATTTTAATTTACAACTTATTTATTTTGAAAAATATTATTATGCATTTATTTATTTAAGCAACACATTTTATTGTTTTTATTTTTATTAATATACATTTTCACAGGCAGTGACATTCACAGACAGTGATTCAAGTGATACAGCAAATTCTCTTTTGTCTTGTCGCGCATGAATGGTTCAAAAGCATTCGCACGAATAAGAGCGGGATCATGTAACACTAGCCAAAGGATGACAAAAATAACAGATGCTGCGTTAATTGCGTTAATAGCCCTATTTGTTTATTTCATATAAAATCGCAGCATTTTGCTTCATATAATCGCATTGGCTTGACATCGCGATTGCGATACGATTAATCGTGCAGCACTAGTTAGGCTAATATGCCTGACTTGAGCCTTTAAATTTGTTCTTGATGCAGATTGATTTGTTCCATGAATTGTTGTGTGTTTTGCATCTTGTTGTAGCCTATGTGCATGTTTACATACACAATAACCTGTTAAACTGCAAGTGGATTTCATTTAGTTATTGAATACAAATCAAACCAATGGTGAGATCAATAAACCAATACAGTGCTAATATTTGAATGGGCCCTGGGCCACTTTGTACTGTAAAATTTGGGCCCCGACATCAAAAAGGTTAAGAACCCCTGCTATAGGCTATTTAACATATCAGCAAAATTGGCAAACAAAAGCTTATTTGAGATGGCAAAGATTTTACAGTAAAAATGTATAATCTATCCAAAACTAGTCAACGAAATGTTGTCTTTCATATGTCTGTAACATAGGTCTTTCGTTTATATTAGAAATATAAATGTTAATTTGCAGTTTAATACGTTGCTTATACAAATACATTTTATTTCAACATATTTCAGTCGATTTTTACTCATCTCAGTATAGCAATATAGTTTGCTAAAAGCGGATCATTCATTCACACACAGAAACGCGATTCAAATTTAAACTGTCTTTTTGCGAGTTGTGGTAAACAGCGCATCTCTGCTGTTCATTCATTCACACACAGAAACGCGATTCACTTGAGAATGAAAAAAACTTACTACAGTATTCCTCAGTATTATCCTACAGTATTATCATACATATTTTAAAGTTAAGGATTCATTAGTTTTTATATAGCTTACATTGGAACAAACACTATAATAACAACTTAGTTGATGAGTTTATTTTTGACAGAACATAGCCTACTATATATTTAAAATATGAGCCGAAACTGGATGACAAAAGCTTATTTGATATTTTAGAATAAAATCTTTATAATCTATCCAAAACTACGAAATGTTATCTATGGGATCAAATTACCGCCAAATGTATTGCGGCCACGGATCAAAATATATTAAGCGTGAATCAAAAAATAACAAGCATGGAAAAAAAAAATTTAAACACATTAAAAAATATTTTTCATGCTTTCTTTAAAATGATGTTTTCCTTGGTTTTATAACTCTGTACTTTGCGCTCTTTCATTTTCTGCTCATAATTTATTTTTTGGTACGCTTGTGCTGTTTTCCTCTTCGCTCATCTTTCCATGTTCTGGGCTTGCTCTTCCAAATGTTGCAGTTCGAGTTTCATGTAAATTCATGTAAATTCATGTTCATGTAAAAATCTTTCCGTGGCAGGACACCGTTAAACTGTATGTGTGCCTGGAACTCGACCTGTTACGTCTACCTGGCGATCCGTTATCGTTAAATTCGTCACTTTAACGACGACGACCTGTTGTGTCGTTAGTTGACAGTTGTGCCTGTCTGACGATCCATCATATTAACCTTTAAAGATGAACTGAACTGAAAAAAATCAACGTTGATAACATGTTGTTTATGACAATTAAAAGTAATTTACATTAAAAATTGTAACTAAAAATATTCAATGCAAATGAACACAATAATTATAATAAATCACTGCATATCAAATCCACCTGGTTTCTGTAATCTCCTCTGTACACTATCATTTTCATTAATCTTTAGTCAAATGGTACATCTATCTAGTCTAGAATTAATTTACCATGCTACCTAGGCTATATGATCGCTTAACAACAACAATTAAGAAAATATTTCAGGATGGCGTATTTAACTGTAACGGATCACCAGGTATGCTGTGCATCTTTTTTCCTTTTACAAAGGCTACAGGTTTATTTTAAATTTTAGTTGTTGTTCTTTGTTTTACATACTCTGAACTGTACCACAAATGCCTTTGTATTCGTCTTGTACTTTTTGCACTGTATGCCTTGTCTGTAATGGAACTAAATAATATAAAGGCTGTGTGTAGCATTGAAAGGTCAAAGTCCTAAATTCTTCAGACGGGTAAAATGGTCGTTTTTAACTTAATTTTAGCAAAGAAATGTAGTGTTTCAAAACTGCATGATGTTTTAGAGCTGCTTTAGGATAATCATGAGCCATTGTTTAACACCAATTACCAGTGTGCGCATTAAAATGTAGGCTACCTCAAAAAAGGAGGAATTTAATTATTTGTATATGTCCAGAGTTCAGATAGCTTTACTGCTTAAAAGTCCTTGTAAAGTTTAAAATAAACTTTTTGTGAAAAATATTTTTTAATGTGTTTAAAGTTTTTATTCATGCTTGTTATTTTTTGAATCACGCTTATTATATTTTGATCCGTGGCCGCAATACATTTGGCGGGAATTTGATCCCATTTTTGATTCACGCTTATTATATTTTGATCCGTGGCCGCAATATATTTGGCGGGAATTTGATCCCATAGTTATCTTTCATATTTCATCTGTAACATAGTAGGCTAAACATAAACAACAGCGCCCATCTGTGCCGTTAATTCATTCACACACAGAAACCTGATTCAAATTTAAAGTCTTTTTGCATTTACAGACATTAGAACAAAGCACAAGAAGAAAAAACTTAGGGTAGCTACTCACAATTCTCGGCTAGATCGGTCGCTCCTCAAAATGAAAATAAACCAGTACATGTTCTGAGGTAAATGTCCCAGGATTACTCCTCACAGTCACAGCCTCACAAGCCGAAAAGGTACATTAATCTGTTGATTAAATTTGTTGTGTTATCGCGTTTATGAGGGACGTTGACACGTTTGCATGTGTCGCTTCAGATCATTTGCGTTTGAATACCGCGCTCTCCGTGGGCGTGTCACATTAGCAGAATAATGAGCTGAGAGAACGATAATGAGATCGGCTGACACCCCTCTCTTTTTTATAGATTACATAAACAGAGAATATTTATTTTAGTTTTGAATTAGATATTTTAAAAGTACAAACTTAAATGATTATAAAGATATATTGCTCATGCTTGTGTGAATAGTATTCGCTGAGTTTTGTTTAAGTTTAGAGACGTGCTCCAGAAAAAAGGTTAACCGAGATGGAGAGACAGAAAGCACACCCTGTTTATTTTCTTTATTTTACAAAAGCACAATGTTTTATTTCGATTGTAAGTGGACACATAAAAAAATAGACATTCAACAGTTTATTTTTTTATATTTCTTAAGTGTGTATGACCAAAAATGACAGAGTATTTTAAGTCTATTTTCCTGCTACTGTATGTGAAAAAATCGAGCAAAACGTGCTGGCGCGTTTGTCGACCCCAGAGGGTTAAAGAAATCTTAAACATCATAGCCACACAAATGGGGTTCAGGCAATGCGTATTGGTTATATTCACTGCATGCATAACGTTAGCCTATTCATAACAAAACGAAATATAAAAGAACCCTGCCTCTTTTCATTTAAATTCTAAAAATATTACAATTATTAATATGGTCCAGGCAATATGTGCATTTGTACTAAACAACAAATGTTGCAGTAAACAACATTACAGTGCTCATCTTCACTGTAATAAAATTAAAAATGACAAAACTCAACTCTGTCTCTTTTTGTTAAACTTCAGTTTTATCAATAATAGCCATTATAAAAGTATAAGTAAAAGGTACAAGAAGCTATACAATAAGAAATAAAGCAAACCATTCAGTCAAAAGTCAGCGCTCTAGTCTAACGTTACAACAGTAAAGTTAAATAGCCTAAATATATAAAGTTTTGAAACTTCACTTAGCCCTCAACCATTGGCCAGGGAACAAATGATAGATTCACGAGACCAAAGATCGCCCGTTAGGTCTACACAAGACGAATTATATCTCATATTTAACCACTACAGAGACGTCAGCAGCAAACGTCAGAACGACTAGCCGAGGAAAGGCTGTTCCAGGCGGGGTACATGAGCGCCGAACGCCCTGTGATCGCCTGGAATGGATCTCACAACCTAGATCAAATTTTCATAAATCTTTATAAATAAACCACAGATTTCAGCTTTAAACAACTACATTCTCACCTGAAAAACTCTTAAAATGACATTTTGAGACACAATGACAGTAATATATTTCAACTGTATATTAAAAAATGGTGCTTCTTATGTTGTCATTCCCCTTTTAGCACGTGCAAGTGACTATTCTCTGTCAACCAATCAACATTATGCAGTGAGTCTAGCTCCACCCTTTAGGTACCGTACCACTGTGCTAAGTACTCCAACGGAAGGGTACTGAAAAAGTGGTATGGCTTTTGGCAGTGGAAACGGAAATAGTTGCGTACCATACTGTACTGTACCGTACCGCACCGCTCGGAAACGAGCCATAAGTAACCGACATGTACTCGGACTTATGCCTCAGCTGTCGGTTGAAATACTTCCCTCTGGTTCTCCGAAACGGACGTAAGAAGCATCATCACCGCACGTGATCGCTAGTTAACCCTTTAACACGTACGATCGTTCACGCCGGTGTGATTAGACACATAAATAGACTACCTACTAGCAAACAATACATTTATTGTTTGTAAAATACACAACGATGTCCATGGAAGCAGCAATAACAATCCTTTCAATTATAAATTGAAGAAGTGTTTATATGCATATTGTGTAGGTAACTATAAAATTTACTCTATTCTTCTCACACTTCACTGGCCACTTTCATGTATTTTGGGAGAAGTGGATGAATTGACGCGCTATAGGCCTAAATCTGACAGATGCAATTCTCTGAACTGCGGTGCGTACTAACATGTCGAACATTATGCGTTAGATCAACTAACATGAGTCATGACCATTATAAAGGTTTCTTAAAAGACAAAACACATTCACTCACACGTATTTAAGAATAAAAAATATCAGCCAAGGACTGACTCGCCCGTCACGCAACCAATCACAATCACGTTTTGTTCCGCACCATGTTTAGTGTGAAAATGTAAAGTTGATGTCCCTACAATAACAGACCTACATACATCTAATAAATTAGTCAGGAGTCAGGAGAGGTGTCATATTTGGCCAGAGAAGACAAGAAATGTGTTAATATTTCTGCAAAAGAGAAGCTAGTTTGTGGCACACCAAGAATACACACTACTTTGCTGTTATTAGAAATGTAACTGCTATTTAGTGTTAAATTATTGTAGTTGGGTTAGGTGGCTTGGGTTTTATTGTGAATTTATTATGAAAATTTGTTGTGTTTTGTATTTAGTACACTTTAAATATTTCAGTATACTTTAAAAAAATCTATATATTGTTAATTTTTAAGATTATTTTATTTATTTATTTTTCAATAAAAAAGCCGTTCTTTAATGTCATTCACCATCGTTTTGAGGCTCTTTTTTTAAAGTATCGGTTCAGGCACCGTTTAGTAAAAGACGCTGCTTGAGAATGTTGACAGAAAGACAGTTTATTTGGGTTTGAAACAGAGCCATGATGTCTTGGTTGATTAATTGATTGATTGGTTGGTTGGTTGATCGATTTGATTGGTAACTTGGTTGGGTTTTTTTCTTGATTGATTTATGATTGATTTGATTGGTTGGTTGTTTGTTTTATTGGTTGATTTTTCTTGGATGATTGGTGGTTTGTTTGTTTTTTCTACTTGGTTGGTTATTTTTTTCTTGGGTTGATTAGTTAATTGATTTGATTGGTTGGGTAGTTGGTTGTTTTTTTATTGGTTGGTTAATTGATTCGATTGGTTGGTTGTTTTGTTATTTTCTTGGTTTATTGGTTGGTTGGTAGATTTTGATTAGTTGGTTGGGTTTTTTTCTTGGTTGATTGTTTGTTTGGTTGATTGATTCGTTAGTTTTTTTCTTGGGTTTGTTGGTTGGTTGATTGATTTGATTGGTTGGTTGTTGTTTTTTCTTGGTTTATTGATTCGATTGGTTGTTGGTTTTTTCTTGGGTTGGTTGATTAATTTGATTGGTTGGTTGGGTTTTTTTCTTGGTTTATTGGTTGATTGATTGGTTGTTTTGTTCTTGAAAGGAGTGGTTGTTTGGTTTTTGTTGTTTTTCTTGGGTTGGTTGGTTGATTTGGTTGGTTGTTTTTTTTTCTCGGTTTATTGATCGGTTGATTGATTCGATTGGTTTTTTGGTTGATTGGTTGTATTGTTCTTGGATGATTGGTTAGTTTTCTACTTGGTTTGGTTGATTGATGGATTGTTTTTATTGGTTGGTTTAGTTGATTGGTTGATTAGTTGGGTGGTTATTTTCTTGGTTTGGTTTATTAGTTGGTTGGTTGTTTTCTTGGTTGGTGGGTGGTTGGTTGATTGGTTGTTGTCTTTATTGGTTTGTTGGTTGATTGGTCGTTTTTTTACTTGGTTGGTGGTTTTCTTGGTTGTTTGGTTTATTAGTTGGTTTCTTGGTTGTTTGGTTGTTTGTTTGGTTATTTTCTTGGTTTTTGGTTGGTTGTTTCCTTGGTAGTTTGATTGATTGGTTGGTTTTGTTGGTCGTTAGGTTGGTTGTTTGGTTGATATTTTAAATTGGTTGTTTGGTCTGATTGATTGGTGTAGTTGATTGGTTGGCTGTTGTTTTTTTAGTTTATTGGTTGGTTGGTAGTTTGGCTGCTTGGTTCCAGACAGTCATCACTGTACTACAGGACATTGTGACAAACGTTACAATAAACACATAATACGCTATATATACAGATGGTTTACATGAAAATATATGAATATCTTAATTAGAGCGATGTCATGTCCTTTCAGGTGGACCATGTGGTGAACGGACACGCCGCTTCCAGGCAGCTGAAAGAGCAGGCGGAGAAGAGGTGAGCATCAGTCGCTCTGATGCGTTTCTGTTCTCGCTCAGTCTGATCGCTGAGCTTTTCTCTGCAGTGGGAAACACGTTTACTCCTGCCTGAACCTCCATCTGGAGCACATGTCTGGAGACGCAGCACAGCTGGAGCAGCTGACGGCCGGCCTGCACATCTGGCCTGATTTCCACGGCAACCGCTCTCCTCTGGCCGACCAGACATCACGGGGATCGGTGAGGAACGCTGTGCTTGTTACAGTGCTGATGAAAAAATATAATAGTTTTCATTGTACTGCCTTTAATTTAATTTAATTTTTTATTATTTATTAATAAAACTGATAACTGGACGTACATTTTCTGCAGAATATGTGAGTGGTGCTTACTGCGGCAAAATTTGGCACCAGGCAGTTGTTCGGATGTTGTGGGTGGTTGCTAGGGTTGTTAGTGTAGTTGGTAGGCAGTTGCTATGTTGCTGCTAGAATGAGAATATTGAGAATGAACTCCAAATTAACATTTATAGTAATGACAATCTTTTTTTTTAATTATATTTTTGGGCTTTTTTCCTTTATTTCAGAGGACAGAAATGTGGATTTAACAGGGACATTTGCTTAATGTCATGAAAATAATGTTAATAGCCCTAGAAAGTACTTTTTTCTTTACGTTCTAGAAAGAAAGATTTTCTTTACGTTTAATATAATTTCTTATTTTTAACCATTAAGAAAAAAGACACATCAGATAGTTTTAGCTTTTATAACTAATGTTTGCAGTGGTGGAGAGTTGATTGATGATGTCACTGCTGGTGTGTGCAGGTTGTGGGACTCACTTTATCACAGACACTGGATGATTTAGCTCTGCTGTATCTAGCAACTCTTCAGGCCATCGCTGTAAGACACACACCACACACACACACACTCTCTCTCACATACACACACACAAAAACACTCTCACTCACACACTAAAGTGTTCTAAGTGTTCAGTATTACAGTGTTAATGTGATTGTGTGTCTCTGTTGTATGAAGCTTGGCACCAGACACATCCTAGATGCCATGAAAGAGGCAGGATATGACATCACAACCCTCTTCCTGTGCGGGGGGCTGAGCAAGAACGCGCTGTTCGTACAGACACACGCCAACACCACGGGTCAGTGCTCACTCACACACACGCTCATATATCTGACATGACATGACCAACACCACGGGTCAATGCTCACTCACACACACACTCACTCATTTATCTGACATGGTAGAGACCTGCGCGGGACGGATTTTATCCCGTTCCTGCAAAAATATATGTTGTTTTCTCCCGCTGCTGCCCCCAACAATCAAGTTTCGTCCCGCTCCCGCCCGCAAAATCCCGCGGGTAAACGTATAAGTACTTTTTTTTTTAAATACATTGCATATTCTGCCTGCTACTCTGTGATTTTTTTCACTTGCTCCCCTGTTGAATATAAAAAAGAAAAAAAAAGAAACGGAAAATAAACAAATGTTTTGTTTTATTTGCGTTTAATTCAATGGATGAACTTGAACAAGGAACTTAGAACAAATAAATACAGTAAAAAAAGTAAGAAATGTACATAAATAAAAATATACCATAATGATTATAGTATAGCCTAATAAATTATATAATAATAATAAACCTGGATTTCTTTCATGTTCAAAAGTAGCCTATATATAGGGCCTAATACTGCTTAAGAATGCCGCCTTTGCTTTTAGCAATTCCTTCAAACATTAAACAAAAACTATCCTTATTCCTCAATAACAAAATATACCAATTTTAAATATTTAGCTAAATAAATAAAAAAACTGAATTAACTAAAACAATTTAAAAAAAACTGTATGACTACTTAATGTGCCCATGCAGGAATAGCATGTCGTTCACTGATGAGGGCTTCAGATTAATCCGTCTCTGCTCCAGTATGCGACCGCAAATACTGAAAGCCCTCTCCGATGGTGCGCTGGAAGCTGGAATGCAAAGTACATGGCGTGTGTCATGCGGTGCAGACATTTTGCCTCTGTGTGGTAGGCTTGGCTGTTCTGCGCCTATGAACCACGCGAGAGTTAGCTTCCGACCATGTGCCTGTAAATCGTTTTTATTTTAGTTATCCTTGTTGCTTGTGCATTAGATAAATAACGGTTTATGTGTTTCTAGTTATTTTATTTTGTTCTATATTTCCCACAAAAAAATGTATTTTCCCGCAACCCGCACACAATAATATCTTGCCGCCCGCACCCGCATTCACCCATCAAATATTGTCCCGCGCCGCACTCGGTTGCGCTGGGTCCCGGGGTAGTCTCGCAGAAGTGCAGGTCTCTACACTCACACACACACACACACACACACACACACTCAGCCGCTGTGATCGGAGCCTGTGCTTCATCTGACTGTGGCTCCATACAGGTACAAAACACACACACACACACACTCAGCCGCTGTGATCGGAGCCTGTGCTTCATCTGACTGTGGCTCCATACAGGTTCAACACACACACACACACACACACACACACACACACACACACACACACACACACACACACACACACACACACACACACACACACACACACCCGCTGTGATCGGAGCCTGTGCTTCATCTGACTGTGGCTCAATACAGGTAAAAAACACACACACACACACACACACACACACACACACACACACACACACACACACACACACACACACACACACACACACACACACACACACACACACACACACACACACACACACACACTCAGCCGCTGTGATCGGAGCCTGTCCTTCATCTGACTGTGACTCCATACAGGTTCAACACACACACACACACACACTATGGGTGGAACGGTACACAGAAGTCACGGTTCGATACCAGTTTGGTACAATGGAGCGAAAAGCAAAACAAAAATGCAGAAGGCAATTTTTTTTTAATTGTGCATGTCTCAGGCTGTACCACCTAGTGTATTACTACATTTCTCTCTTTCTCTGTGTGAAAGTAAAGGCATATAACCAGTTTATTTGTAGTGCATTGACAATATTTATATATAATTCGTTTATTAATTAAATTAATAAAAAGAAAAAAAAAGACATTGATAACATTGACATTGATGGTAATTGTACCTGAATTAATTTAAAATTAATTTGATATTTCAGTTCAATATATTTGTTTTCCTTAATTTTAATTAACACTAACTTTATTCTCATCTGAATTATATAAAAAAAAATATTTCTGTATAAAATAATACTATCATTAATAAAACATTTGATTTTCTTTTTTAATCAATGTAGAATGTGTAACTAAAAACTAAACAGATTAGTGCTCTGAGGACAAGAAATGAAAACCAATGCAATATGATGAATGTCCAAAAGATGGAATTTCCTTATACGGGTCCTAAAGGCACTTCTCCCGGAAGGGCGCGCGCGCACCTGTAGCCTAGAGCGAGAGAGTGAAGGCAGTATGCCCATCAAAGCGCTGTGCTCGGCTTTTGCAGATCGTCTAATGCTTAAGGATGGAGCAGTCTTGATAAAGGTTCACGGTCGTGCGTTGGAACCGCAGGCGATGAGTAAAACTGCTTCCAATGTCGTGTGTTGTTAACTATCGGCGTGTAAGCACAGCAAGTAAACAACATGATCACGTATAGTTAATGTATCTATGGAGCATGGGATGTATGGTGTGTGTGTGTGTGTGTGTGTGTGTGTGTGTGTGTGTGTGTGTGTGTGTGTGTGTGTGTGTGTGTGTGTGTGTGTGTGTGTGTGTGTGTGTTAAATACATTTGTTTAGCTGGCCACTGTAGGTGTCTTGTTGTTTATTGTAAAACCAAATCATGTCCTCATAAACCACGAGTAAACACACACAAATGTTGTAAAACTCGCGCATGACACGGTGTTCTAAAAACACCAAGTTCAAATAATTTCTACTTTTAAAAAACTCTCGAGACCTTGCGTTTTTCCCCCATTTCACTGCCCATCTCACGGGATCTGATTCGGGATCAAAAATGTATGGCTGAATCTGATTGTTAGCCATGGTTTGTTTTGGGATGTCACAGCTTCCAGACGCTCTCAACGCAAATGCTTTGCGCACTCGTGATTATTTAGCTCCGCCCACACCCGCTCAGTTTTTTCCGGAAAGACTCGGTACAGCCTATCTTTCTTTTATAAATATAATAAAACTAAAGACTTTTTGGAGATATGAAGGATGCAATATTACTCTATAGGAACTCAAGATTAACATGAGATTGACTGAAACTGAGTGTTTCACCCCCCCTTTAAAGAGGCCGGCGGGTCCTCTAAAGGCCTCATTATGCTTCTGCGTCAACTCCATGGCGTAGCTACGACGTCACTCCTACGGTTTCATGGCCGTTTTATGGTTCTGCTTCAGGTTGCGTTGCATCGTGGTGCATCTGACCAATCAGAGCGGAGGGGTCGGAGAGGGGTTCGTGGCAACGCAGAGGGGTCTGCGGGGGTACACCGCCGATTTGACGCAGAAGCATAAAACAGGCCTAACTCTTGTGGGTCGCCACCACTCGCCATACTCGTCCTTAGTGCTGCTGTCTGTGACTCACTCACTGGACAGTCGTCGACCTGACAAAAAACTGCCTAAGGCGCGGGGCTACAGATTATGTGTCCCTAAAGAACCCGCGTATGTAACAGTAGTCCCGCATTACATTAATTAATTTGCATTTATTTTTATACAGTGTATTCTCCGTGTAAATTCATGCACCGAACTTCTTGTCTCTCTTCTCAGGAAGCAATGATGAAGATGAGCAGAATCGGGCATGTCGTGAGACCAAACCCTGCTCTAGAAAGGTGCCATCCAATGATGTTTCTCGTAATAAAGCATTAATCCACATAGCAGAGATTTAATACAGTCATAGATCAGGATTCATGTCTCCTGCATGAGTAATGAATGATTATTGGTCTCTGTGTGTAAAGCTTTTACAGAAGGAAGTACGCTGTGTTTCTACGTCTTTATGATCATCAGAAGGAGTGTGTGGCGCTGATGGAGGATGATGGAGTTTGACACACAGACGGCCAGATTAAACACTAGAAGAGTCTGCTTCAAATGACCAAAAACACTAGATTTGTATTCATCTTAACATTATAAGTGTTCAGCCTTTTACACAAATGAGCAGGAGTGAGGAAAATATCACCAGATGAAACCACTTTATAAACAAGTGTTCGACCATAACTAGAATCAGTGTTGTAATATGCATTTCAGAGCAATAAAAGGCTTTTAAAAATATATACTTTTGCAATATTTATTATTTTGTGTGTGTGTGTGTGTGTGTGTGTGTGTGTGTGTGTGTGTGTGTGTGTGTGTGTGTTTGTGTGTGTGTGTGTGTGTTTGTGTGTGTGTGTGTGTGTGTGTGTGTGTGTGTGTGTGTGTGTGTGTGTGTGTGTGTGTGTGTGTGTGTGTGTGTGTGTGTGAGTGTGTGAGTGAGTGTGTGAGTGAGTGAGGTTGTGTGTTGTCTTTTTAACTTTAGGGTGGGGTTCCTCGCAGGAGAATGATCATATATGGGGATCTGAGGCATCTAAACGATTGAACAGCCCTGCTCTAGTAGAAAGGAGCCACTTGCGCTTCAGCCTAGTTAGTGCTCACAGAAAAGGACACAAAAATCTGAGGAAAAGGACCCAAGGTCTAGCTAGGACCAAGGAGCAGGACCGGAGAACGTTTTAATATTTTTATTAGTATAGAATGACTAACGTTTCGACCAGGGTGCGAACTACGGGGGAGCTAGGGGGAGCTCGTCTCCCCTTAATAAGACATGGGCTCCCCTGAAAACGTGATTCATGAAATTTTGGGGGGGTCTCAAAAAATATTGACAATGTTTCATTTTTACGTGCAATTTCAGTTTTGTGTAATGTGATCATCGTGGAGAATTATGTCTTAAATAGCAAAATATCATTCATTCATGCATGTATGATGGCGATTTAAACCTAATTCACTTCAATAAAGAAAACTGTACATGCTATTCATGAGCATCAAGGTGTGGTGGCGCTGCGGTGCAAATTCCAATCATGGTTAGTAGGCTACATGTTAACTCAAAGATTCGTAGAAAAAATATAAACTGTGGAGGCCATTGATCTGCGCGCGAAGTCCTTGAAATCCATTTCTTGTTAAGGTAAGGCATGTTATTCCCAATTATGTTGTGGCTGGGTTGTTATAGGTCTGCGTGACTCTCGATTTCTTAGGCCAAATAGAACGGAGGAATTATGGTATTCTGTAGCCTGACGAGTAATTTAACCCTTGTGTTCAAGTCAAAGACAGACTATGTAGCTATAGACTATTTGGGGATGGCAGTTTGCTGTTTGACTTATCAATTTGTGTCGATAAAGTATAATAGGGTGAATCATGTATATAGTGCTTGCATAGTGCATATATTTGTAGCTGTTATGTATCTTTGTAAGTCCTTGAAATTAATAGGTTTCAAAGCGCAGCGTTCCGCGTCCTGTCTAAAAGGTGCTTCAGTCCTCGGCGCGCGCAAGTCAAGTCAAGTCAAGTCAAGTCAATTTACTTATAGAGCACAACATAAACACAACATTAGTTGATCCAAAGTGCTTTACAGACGGTCAAAAATAAAAATTAAAAATTAATAAAGAAAACTATTAATAATAATAAACGAATAAAAGAACATTTCTACGTACATTTACACAGTGTACCATACACAGCGTCACTCAAATGCAAGAGTATAAAAATGAGTCTTTAGGCTAGATTTAAAAGCATTGAGCGATGGAGAGGCCCTGATATTAAAGGGTAAGCTGTTCCAAAGTTTAGGTGCAGCAACCGCGAAAGCTCTATCGCCTTTTGATTTGCAACGTGAACGAGGAACTGATAAAAGAAGCTGGTTACAGGATCTTAATGACCTAGAGGTTGTATGTGGCTGGATAAGTTCATAGAGATAATCCGGGGTTGATTTTTGGAGAGCCTTATATACAAAAAGAAGGACCTTAAAATCAACTCTAAACTTGACAGGGAGCCAGTGCAATGAAACAAGAACAGGAGTAATATGCTCCCGTTTTTTTGTTCCTGTCAGCAGTCTGGCTGCCGCATTTTGGACCATCTGAAGCCGAGATAGAGTGCTTTGTGGAAGACCGACATATAGAGAATTACAATAGTCCAGTCTAGAAGAGATTAGTGCATGGATGACAATTTCAAGATCTTTTTGAGAAAGAAAATGTTTTACCTTCGCAACAGATCTGAGGTGGAAGAAGCTACTCTTTACAACCGTGTTCACCTGTTTGTCGAATTGTAGTGAAGGGTCAAAATAGACCCCTAGATTTTTTACATAGGGTTGTAAGCTATCACTGAGGGAGCCTAACCTACTTGTCAGAGTAGGATTGAGTGCAGTGGGGCCTAGCAGAAGCACCTCAGTTTTGTCAGTGTTTAGTTGCAGGAAATTGTTCGCCATCCAAATTTTCACTTCATCAAGACATGATAAAAGGAGTTGTATAGAGAAATCATTTTCAAGTTTGATTGGAAGGTAAAGTTGTAGGTCATCGGCGTAGCAGTGATAGTTTATGCCATGTTTCTGGAGAATGGAGCCCAGGGGAAGCATGTAGAGTGAAAACAACAAAGGGCCAAGAATAGAACCCTGGGGAACACCATAAGTGACGGGTGCAGTAGGTGAGGTAAACGACCCGATATTTACTGAAAACGTCCTACCCTTTAAATAAGAGTTGAACCATTGTAATGCCGTGCCTTGAACCCCTACTGTATATTGAAGTCGTTTCAAGAGGATGTCATGGTCAATCGTGTCAAAAGCTGCACTCAGATCTAGCAGTAACAGAATGACAGATGACCCTGAATCAGTAGACAACAATAGATCATTTGTAACTTTAAGCAAGGCTGACTCTGTACTGTGAAGTGCTCTAAAACCAGATTGTAACTTATCCAAAATGTTAAAGGCATCTAAGTAAGAAGTAAACTGTGAGAGCACTGCTTTCTCTAAAACCTTTGAAATGAATGGGAGTTTAGAAATTGGCCGGTAGTTACTAAGAACAGATGGATCAAGGTTAGATCTTTTTAGCAAGGGCTGTACAGAAGCATGCTTAAAAGACTCAGGGAAAACCCCAGTGGACAGAGAACTGTTTATAATAGTTAAAAGCGCAGGGCTAATAGTGTCTAATACCTCTCTAAGCAAACGGCCAGGCAGTACATCAGATTGACAGTATGTCACTTTCATTTTGGAAATTAATGCACTTAATTGAGACTGAGACACTGGTTTAAAACTAGTAAAATTACTAGAAGGAGAGATAAGGGGAGAAACAGCCGTGTCAGAAGGAGAGAGGCGAGATCTGATATCTAGTATCTTCTGTACAAAGAAACCTAAGAATTCTATACAGGTCTCGAGATTGCCAGCAGGAGCTGAGCAGGTGGCTGGATTAAGAACTGAGTTTATAGTTTTAAAAAGAACTTGTGGCCTGTTTGCATTCATAGCAATTAAATTTGAAAGATATTGAGACTTTTCATCACTGACCGACTTTTGATAGGTGGCAAGACAATCTTTTAAAATTTGATAAGAGACCTGTAGCCCGTCCTTTTTCCACCTGCGCTCAGCCCTTCTGCATTCCCGTCTGAGCACACGGGTAGAGTCATTTAACCAAGGTTGAGAGTTTGATTTAGGTTTTTGCCTTCTAGGCTTCAAAGGGGCAACAATATCCAATGCAGTAGAGCAGGCAGAGTTGAAGACGAGAACCAACTCATCAGTGTTCATATCAGGTGACAAAGAGACCTCACAATTAGAAAAGGTGGTTGAGAATTCTAGTGCAGTAGTGGCATGAAAAACACGGGAGCAGCACACAGGCTGAAAGAGGACGGGCTGTACATATGGAACTGCAGGTTCAAATAAAACAGAATAGTGATCAGAAATACCAGCATCAAATACTTCACATGAATGCATAGAGAGACCACGAGTCAAAATAAGATCTAGTGTGTGGCCCAGGTTGTGAGTAGGAGAAGAGACACACTGTGCGAAACTGAGTGAGTCAATGAGGTTCATAAAATTTTTAACCATAGGTTTAGAGGGGCAGCAAACATGGATATTGAAATCCCCCAGAACCAACAGTCTATCACAGCGTGACACTTGATTTGACAGGAAGTCTGAGAGCTCATGGATAAACGTTGTGTTGACTTTCGGTGGTCTATAAATCAGGATGCAAATTAGAGGACCATTTAGGTCGATGTGCAATAGTTGTGCTTCAAAACTGGAAAAAGTATCTACGGGCAGTAGTTGACATTTAAATGACATCTTGAAGATTGTAGCTAGACCACCACCAGATCCATTTGGCCTGGGAGTGCTGTAAAAGGAACAGTCAGGAGGAGATAATTCGCCCAGAGACGAAACATCGTCAGATTTCAACCAGGTTTCAGTCACAAACAGAAAATCCAAGGCATAAGATGAGAAGAAGTTGTTCATAATGAATGTTTTATTTGATAGTGATCTAGCGTTTACTAGAGCCATTTTCACTGAAGGCTGAGCTGATGCAGAGGAAGTTTTAGCTGGTGATAGGGCCCCAAGTGGGGCATATTCCAGAGAACGGTGATTTGCAGAGTTAATATTTCCGCCTTCTCTGCGAGATTTTGTAGACAGCCGACGAGAGGAAGACCAGACGACGGGAATAATACATCCGTCAACTGAGTCAACTGAGTGAGCTGAAGTAGAGAGCCCAGTACAATGTTTGTGGGAGCCCCGATGTATGTAACGAGGCCGGCGGGCGATACCAAGAGCAGCGCAGTGATTGTAAAGATTAGTGGGCAGCGATGACCGAACTTTAGGGTTCAGATGGTGCAGATCCAACGACGAATAAAAAGTCATGTCATAAAAACCCCACCGGCAAAAAGGCAGCAAAGTTTCTTGAGACAGCGCGCAAAAATAAAAAGAAGCAGATAAAAAAGTTACGTGCAATAAAAAGAGGATGATCATCCTAGAGTCGCGCATACCCAGCCAGATTTTTAAACCACGTTAGCCAGCACACCGGGCAGCTGAACTACTACACAGTGCAAGTATGTGGAAGATACAGCCCTTTCTAAGACCATATCAACCTGACTAGCATATGGCAACCAATAGTCCGAGAGAAAGTAGAAGCTTACTCACGGAAAACAGTTGAAGTAGCCTGTTTGCTTCGGTGGCGAAAGCTCGCGTTTGGCAGGTAGCAGCTTGACTGAAGGGATGCAGAGACAATTTTTTAAACAGCACCGTAATTCAGCGTTTAAAATCAGCGTTGAAAAAAAAACACGCTTGAGTAGTCCATAATTAGTCCACAGTTTGTCACGAAAACAAAAGGATAGCGAGATAGCGAGAGAGCAGCGGCTGTCAGAACACGCCAGCGTTCGCTCAGACCGGAAGTGCACGAACCCCAACCCCCCCTGTATGTATATATAGATAGATAGATAGCCTATATATATACACACACACAAACATACACAAAAAAAGTGTACATGCAGACCCGCTAACAACATGTCTATAATTAACTAAAAATGTGAATTATAAAAAACATGAATTTTAGAAAGCATGAAAGATGTGGGCACTGCACCCATTGCTCTAACTCAAATGACACAAAACAATTTTTCCATCCCCAGTCAGGTAAAAAATACAATATTGTAACACCACCCATGTGATTTACATGTTGAAATGTCCATGTGGGTTGGAGTACGTAGGTCAGACTAAACGCCCCCTCAAACTACGCATTTGAGAACACAAAGCAGCAATTCATAACAGAAATATGGACTATGAAATTGCGAGGCATTATGTACAAGCTAATCATGGTTCCAATGCGTCCTTAAAATTTTGGGGTATTGAAAAACCAAAATCCCAGCGAGGAGGTGACATAGTGAAGTCCCTACTACAACGGGACGCTTTCTGGATTTTAACTCTTAACACAGTAGAACCAAATGGCCTTAATGAGGAACTGGGCCTTTCATGCTTTCTATAATTCATGTTTTTTATAATTCACATTCTTGGTTAATTATAGACATGTTGTTAGCGGGTCTGCATGTACACTTTTTTTTGTGTATATGTTTGTGTGTGTGTATATATAGGCTATCTATCTACATACAGGGGGGGTTGGGGTTCGTGCACTTGCGCGCGCCAAGGACTGAAGCACCTTTTAGACAGGACGCGGAACGCTGCGCTGCGCTTTGAAACCTATTAATTTCAAGGACTTCCAAAGATACATAACAGCTACAAGTATATGCACTATGCAAGCACTATATACATGATTCACCCTATTATACTTTATCGACACAAATTGATAAGTCAAACAGCAAACTGCCATCCCCAAATACTCTTTTAATCGACGATTGCTTATGGCTTATAAGTAACTTAAATAAAACTAGCTACATTACTAGTTCTCATTAAAGAGCTACATTTGATTCTATTCGATACATTCAGGTTCCAAAGGCTTACTCTCAGTACGGTTGACTCTTCTCAGTCTCTCAGGTGCCAAAGGCTTACTCTCAGTACGGTTGACTCTTCTTAGTCTCTCAGGTGCCAAAGGCTTACTCTCAGTACGGTTGACTCTTCTCAGTCTCTCAGGTGCCAAAGGCTTACTCTCAGTACGGTTGACTCTTCTCAGTCTCTCAGGTGCCAAAGGCTTACTCTCCGTACGGTGAACTCTTCTCAGTCTCTCAGGTGCCAAAGGCTTACTCTCAGTACGGTTGACTCTTCTGAGTCTCTCAGGTGCCAAAGGCTTACTCTCAGTACGGTTGGTTCTTCTGAGTCTCTCAGGTGCCAAAGGCTTACTCTCAGTACGGTTGACTCTTCTCAGTCTCTCAGGTGCCAAAGGCTTACTCTCAGTATGGTTGACTCTTCTCAGTCTCTCAGGTGCCAAAGGCTTACTCTCAGTACGGTTGGTTCTTCTCAGTACAACAGGTGTAGGAAGCTTACGGCTGTGAAGGAGCGTCGACTGGACAGCAAGTAGGTACTCCACGTACGTTTGGTCTTCCCAATACGTCGGTGCAGTAGGCTTAGGGCTGTGAAGGAGCGTCGACTGGCAGCAGGTAAATCCTCTAAATACGGTTGGTTCTTCTTAGTTCAACAGGTGCAGAAAGCTTACGGCTGTGAAGGAGCGTCCACTGGACAGCAAGTAGGTACTCCACGTACGTTTGGTCTTCCCAATACGTCGGTGCAGAAGGCTTGGGGCTGTGAAGGGCGTCGACTGGGCAGCAGGTAACTGGGTTTATTCCCACTCCCAAGAACAGCGAGGATGAGACGAGAATGCACCGGCCTCAGATGGAACACACTCCGAACAGCAGGTAACTGGATTTTCTCCGTCCCCCAGAACAGCATCAATAATGAAGCAGAGTACAACAGGATTTAGATACACAACACTCAGAACAACGGGTACCTGAGGTTTCCTCCGTTCTCCACAACAGCAACGATGAGACAAATGCAGCGGGCTTCAGATGGGACGCACTCAGAACAGCAGGTAACTGGATTTTCCCCGTCCTCCAGAACAGCATCAATGATGAATCAGAATACAACAGGCTTTGGATATTCAATACTCAGAACAGCAGGTAACTGGATTTTCCCTGTTCTCCAGAACAGCATCAATGATGAATCAGAATACAACAGGCTTTGGATATTCAACACTCAGAACAGCAGGTAACTGGATTTTCCCCGTTCTCCAGAACAGCATCAATGATGAATCAGAATACAGCAGGCTTAAAGTCCGTTTTCACTTAATCTCTTCCTCAGAAAACTCCCGACTGTAACACAAGGCAAGACCGATGGACACGTGACAGAATTCTGTACAGTAAGCATTCAATAATTCCACTTCAACCACACACCGTGGGACACAGCATTAACTCACGGCACTCTCATCCACTCCGTGAAATTTAAGGTCACGGCCAACCTCCTCGCTCTGGACAGCGGGGGTAGTAAGACGGAAGAATTCAGCGACTGCAATCACAAATCCTAACAGCTGTCTTCTCATTCAGACGTCTGGACTCCGTTTTTTATGTCATTTCTCCTCATATATAATGTTTTCGTGTATAACCCACATATAATACAGCCAGTAGAAGGTTGGTACTTATCTTCACCCCAGTAAGTGGACTCGATAATACTTCATAGATGACTTCGCCCTCTGCCTCTCTGTTCTCCGTCACCCAGTTCTTCGTAGCGGATTCCCTTCCCACGGATCAATCTAGCCAGCCGATTTGTCCCACAGAAATCTCTCACTCTCTCTCAGCAAGAAGAAAAGTTAGAACGCCGCAGCAATCCCACCCAACCCACTCAGTCTCTCAAAGTTTTGCTTTTGTCTATTCCTAAAAGCGACTTGTCCCAATCGTCACACAGTCACTTAATGCGCCACACCTGCTGTCACTTTGCCATCAGCGGCTGCTGTTCCTATGGTAGCGACGCATCTGAGGCCGGCTTGGTGTTCAGTTGAAACCGCTCCGTGGGCTGTGTAGTTCCGTCTCTAGTTCGTCACCTTGTGACAACTTCACCAAGGATACGGCTCACTTCAGGACTCAAACGGTAAGTAAGAAGGTAAGAGTTCTTCTCAATACAGAATCCTTTCGTCAGTGCACAGTAGTGGGACAATGATTCAAAGGCTTACTTCACCAGCGATGCTGCATACTTCCAGACTCAGACGGTAAGTAGGAAGGTAAGGATTCTTCTCAGTATAGGATACTTTCGTCAGTGCACAGTAGTGAGACAGTGATTGAAAAGCTTACTTCACCAGCGATACTGCATACTTCTAGACTCAGGCGGTAAGTAGGAAGGTAAGAATTCTTCTCAGTATAGGATACTTTTGTCAGTGCACAGTAGTGAGACAGTGATTTAAAAGCTTACTTCACCAGCAATACTGCATACTTCTAGACTCAGACGATAAGTAGGAAGGTAAGAATTCTTCTCAGTACAAGATACTTTCGTCAGTGCACAGTAGTGGGAGACGGTGGTTTAAAAGCTTACTTCACCAGCAATGCTGCATACTTCTAGACTCAGACAGTAAGTAGGAAGATAAGTATTTTTCTCAGTATAGAATACTTTCGTCAGTGCACAGTAGTGAAACAATGATTTTAAAAGCTTACTTCACCAGCGATGCTGCATACGTCTAGACTCAGGCGGTAAGTAGGAAGGTAAGGATTCTTCTCAGTATAGGATACTGTCGTCAGTGCACAGTAGTGAGACAGTGATTTAAAAGCTTACTTCACCAGCAATGCTGCATACTTCTAGACTCAGACGGTATGTAGGAAGGTAAGAATTCTTCTCAGTACAAGAAACTTTCGTCAGTGCACAGTAGTGGGAGACGGTGGTTTAAAAGCTTACTTCACCAGCCATGCTGCATACTTCTAGACTCAGACAGTAAGTAGGAAGGTAAGGATTCTTCTCAGTATAAGATACTTTCAGCAGTGCACAGTAGTGAAACAGTGACTTAAAAGCTTTCTTCACCAGCGATGCTGCATATTTCTAGACTCAGACCGTAAGTAGGAAGATAAAGATTTTTCTCAGTATAGAACACTTTTTGTCGGTGCACAGTAGTGAGACAGTGGTTTAAAAGCTTACTTCACCAGCGATGCTGCATACTTCCAAACTCAGACGTTAAGTAGGAAGGTAAGGATTCTTCTCAGTATAGAATACTTTCGTCAGTACACAGTAGTGAAACAATGATTTAAAAAAATTACTTCACGAGCGATACTGCATACTTCCAGACTTAGATGGTAAGTAGGAAGGTAAAGGATTCTTCTCAACATAGGATACTTTTCGTCAGTGCAAAGTAGTGAGACAGTGATTTAAAAGCTTACTTCACCAGCGATACTGCATACTTCCAAACTCAGCTGTATCACTCTGGGCTTCTGATGGAGAGCAGATATAATAACTTTTCACAAACGTGTAAGCAGGGGTTGGGGCCGCTTCTCAGTAAAAGCACATCACACTCGTGTTCACTTCAAATCCACAGCCATGAATCAATGTATATAAATAAGGCAAAAACACTGCAATTCACTCACACGATAGGGCTGATCAGAGGCCTCAATCCATTCGTTACACTCCCGTGGGGGATATTTAATCCTCGGTTCCTCCTCAACACACTCTGAAACACATAGCTTCCCCAACAGTCAGATTTACATTCACTGCATCCTCTTCAAGCTTTTCGAATGTTCATAAGATGAAATCAATTCACTTATCTTTCTCTCTTCCCCACATCCAGACAACTTCCCCGAGTAAAGCTTGAGCCCCAAACTGCTCCAAAAACAAAACAGACCTCATCCACGTCCCGTTCCCCGAAACCTCTCTGGATAGCCCTTTTATCTTTGGCTTGTGAAGCCGGACACCTGTGTGAACGCCGCTCCTCTCTCTCTTGCACCTGCAGTGCATTAGCGCTAATCAGGCCGGGCAATGTTTCTGCCACACCTGGAACTGGAGTGGGATGTGTCGCAAACAAATCGTTCCCTCGAGAAACTCGTGACTCACCAAGAGGGTTCCGCTCACTACGCGTTTTTGTCACCCGTGACATCCCCCCCGCCAATCGGTTCTAGTCCCGAGAACCGGTGTTCTTCAATTCCATTCGCCATACCTCTCAGGAGGCTGTCCTCGGGTGTCCCGCTGAGACCGTCGGAGTGGCGAGGGCGGAGCCACTCTTGCTTCAACTTCAGGGTCCCTCGGGACCACAGACCACCCTACCATGAGTACCTCTGGGGCGGGTGGCGCACTTGGGGCCTCGGCCGCTAGCTGCGAATAGTTCGGACATGGACGGAGCAAGTTTCGATGGAGCACCCGTATCGGTCCTGGTTTCCCCTCGGGTCGTACCGAGTAAACTGGAGCATCAGGCCCTTGTCGTCGTTCCACCACATATGGCGTCGACTCCCAGCGATCGCGGAGCTTCCCCTTCCCTGAGCGCCGGTTGTCCCTTACCAGCACTCGCTCCCCTGGTAACAAAGGGGCCTCTCGGGCAGTCCGGTCGTATAGCCGCTTGTTCTTGGCGGCTGCTGCACTCAGATGATCTGAGACTCGTCGGTAGGCATCGAGCAGTTGGTGGTGGTGCCGATTCACCCAGTCAGTGGTACTATACCCTCTTTCTGCAGCCTCGGTCCCCAGGAGCAAGTCCACAGGTAAGCGGAGATGGCGCCCAAACATAAGGTAGGAAGGAGCATACCCGGTGATACTGTGCACACTATTGTTATAGGCTTGCAACAGAGAGGGGAGACTCTCGGCCCATTGGCCCTGTTGTTCACTCTCTAGGGTCCCCAATAACCCCAACAGGGTCTGGTTCAACCTTTCGCACCCCCGTTACCCTGAGGATGGTATGAGGTCGTATGGGTCTTCCGGCACCCATAAAGGTGGCTCAGCTCTTGGATCACTCGAGACTCAAAATTTGAACCTTGGTCTGAGTGTAGGGTCTCTGGGGAGCCAAAAGGTTGTATCACTGCCCTCCAAAGGGCGCTGGCTGTGGTAACTGTCGTCTGATCTACAGTGGGGATGGCCTAGGCGTATTTAGTTAATAGGTCAGTCATCACCAGGATATTTTGAAATCGATCCGTCGGCCGACCTAAAGTCAGGAAATCGATTCCTATGATGTGCAGAGGTGCTTTGGGCCACAGGGGGACCAATGGGGCTCGGACTTCCTTCCTGCGTTTGAACAACGTACACAGTGGACAACTCTGAACGAACTCCTCAACTTTCTTTTCCATCCTAGGCCAGTAGAAATACCTCCTCAGCAGAGACAGCGTCTTCTCTTGGCCCTGATGGCCAGTATGGGTGTGGAATGCAGTCAATAGCTCGAGACTTGGCCCTCCGGTACCACCACCTGGTGTACTGTCTCCTGTGTTCGGGGATCTTGCATCGAACGGCAGATTACCCCTTCTCTAAGTCGCAGCCTCTTCCACTGCCTTAGGAGATGTTGTACTCCCACCGTCTGAGCCCGCTTTCCTCTGCTCTCGGCATGTATCCCTGTCTAAGGTACAACGTAACCTGACACAGGTCTGCATCTCCCAGCTGCAGCCTTCTCCACCGCCCGGGGTCCCACCCCCAACTAGACGGAACAGCCCTCAGGGTCCCGGGAGCTTCCACCATTGCCATCAGCAACTCGTCTTCAGGGCCAGGGGTACAAAGGGGTGTTTGGTTGTCCCTCCGGATGACTGGGAGTTTGGACAGGGCGTCCGCATTTACGTGTTCTCTGCCGGGTCGGTATTTAAGCTGTTAATCATAATTTGCTAGTTGTGCCACCCAACGCTGTTCTACTGCCCCCAACTTGGCGGTCTGCAAGTGTACTAATGGATTATTATCCGTAATCACCGTCACCTTGGCTCCCAACAGGTAATCTTTGAACTTCTCCGTCATGGCCCACTTCATTGCCAGTAGTTCGATTTTGAAGGAACTGTAATTTGCCGCGTTCCGCTCTGCGGGATGTAAACTTTGACTTGCGTATGCAATCACTCTCTCCACTCCTTGGTGCTCTTGGGCCAACACGGCTCCCAAACCTGCATTGCTGGCGTCAGTGTACAGAAGGAACGGCTGGGTGAAGTCTGCGTAGGCCAAGATAGGGGCCCTCAGAAGTTCCTGCTTGAGGTTCTGGAAGGTGGTCTCACAGGTGGAATCCCAATGCACTGACGGGGAGCCTTTGCCACGGGCACGTCCGGAACCAGCAAGGAGTTGGTTCAATGGCCAAGCAAGCCCAGATAATCCTTTTATAAAGCGTCGACAAAATCCCACGAACCCCAGGAACGACCGCACCTGTCTCACTGCCCGGGGTGGCTCCCACCCTTGGACAGCCGCCACCTTCTCCGGGTCGGGGGATATCCCTGCAGCACTGACACGATGTCCCAAGAACTGTACCTTCTTCCGCAATAACTGGCATTTGTCTGGCCTAAGCTTTAGCCCATATTTCTCCATGGCCCTGAACACTTCCTGTGTTCCTCCTCCTCCCTAGGTGGTCCTCCTCCCACCTAGATGGTGCAGGTGAGTGCGGAAGTCAGGGGAGAAGACGATCGCATCGTCCAGGTATACCGGCGTTGAGTCGACCAGTTGTCCCCCTAGACAGTGCTGCATCAAGCGCTGAAAGGTCGCAGGAGCATTGCACAGGCCGAACCGCATCTGGTCCCATTCAAATAACCCAAACGGGGTGGTGAAGGCTGTCTTCTCTCTATCTCGGTCGTCTACCTGCACCTGCCAGTATCCACTCGCCAGGTCCAATGTGGAGTACCACGCCGCTTGTGTGAGACAGGTGAGTGAGTCTTCAATCCGTGGCAACGGGAATGTATCTTTCTTCGTTACACTGTTGAGTTTGCGGTAGTCAACGCAGAACCTCCAAGCTCCCGTTTTCTTCTGAACCAGAACAATTGGCGCCGCCCTGGGACTACTGCTCTCTCGAACAATTCCTCCCTCCAGCATCCCTTTCAACAGGGCGCGGACCTCGGCATAGAGGGTGGGTGGCACCGGACGATACCGCTCTTGGCTAGGCATCGCCTCACCGGTAGGTATTTGATGCCTCACTACCCCTGTGCAGCCATAGTCTTCTTCGTGGGTCGAGAACACATGTTGCCATTTTCTCAAGAGCTCCTGGAGCTGTAACACCTGTTCCTCCTCCAGATTTTCACCCTTCAGGGACTCTCCCATCAAATGGGTCGGCACCCCTCCTCCCACAGAGCCTGGTTCTGCCTCAACTGGGCGGACGGCGACTTCCACCACCGCAGAGCTCACCTGCCTGAAGCAGACGTACTGATGCTTGTGAACCTGGGCAGAGCGTACCGAGGAAACTCGAACCAGACGTTGGTGTCGACGAAGGAGCACGGAGTAGGGATTGGCATTCCGCACCTTTACTGAGACTCGCCCACGGTGGATGGCCGTCAGCCCGTGAGCCACTTCAATGGGTTGACAGTCCTCATGGGGCTCTACCAGGACACAGGTACCCGTCCCACAGGGTCCTGCAGGTACTCGGACCCAAAGCACGGTCTCGCTCTGGGCTGGGACAGACAAAGCGTACCGACAGGCTACTCGACCGATGCCTTCTCTCTCCTTCACTTGACTAGCCACGTGCACTCTTCGGCAATCGGCCAGAATCCGGTCCCTGTCCTGCTTCGCCGATGACAGAGAAGTCCGAGCTGGCCGTCCCAGAAACAATTCCTCCGAGCAATCCAGTATAACGTTCATCCCTAGGAGTGCTCGATGAATGCCCAAGCAATGATCTCGGACGATAACGACCCCTTTCTGTTGGACGGGAACCCCTTGGACCAGAAAGTCTACCACGATGTACCCAGTGTAAGGGATGTCCAGACCATTTGCCCCCGTAAAGTCAGACTAGAAGCGTCCACTGCTTGGAGCCGATGATCTGCAACCAACTCCTGGGCCAGGCTCTCCGAAAATAACGTAACTTGAGAACCTGTATCGACCAGACAATCTATAGTGACTCCGTTAGCTTGAACCTCCACGGTGGGACAGCGCCCAACCCTGTCGTCTCGTAAAACAGGAACAGAAGGAGGGTCACACAAAGGGGTCCCGGCCACTTGACCCACAGTAGCCGGTGGGACTAAAAACCCCCTTGAGAACCCCGACGGAGCCCACACTGACGACTGATGTGTCCCGGGTCTCCACAATTAATACAGATGGGCCTTCCCTGGTCATCCCACTGGAACCGGGGGCCCACAGGACGTAGGGGGCGGCGCACAGGAGCTCGCCCCTTCTCCGAATACGACCTCTCTCTCACCATCGATCCGCCCTCGACTCGACCCCGACGAAGTTCACCCAACAGCCGGCCAAACTGCTCCCACAATTTCAAGGAGTATGCCCGAAGAGTCTGCTTAGGCCCCTGTTGATAGTTAAAGAACTGGGCACGAAGAGTGGCCACCGGGGTAGAGTCTCCATATAATCCGGACAGGAAATCGAAGATAGTTTTCGCGGTAGCCCGTGTGGCTTCTGATGCAGCAAGAACTTCTCTTTTGGCTTCTGCTTCCAAAGACCCCAACACAAACTGTACTTTCTATGATGCACTCAGTCCCTGTAATCCGGCCAGATATTCCGTCTGCGCCTTCCAATCGTGCAAGCCCAACTCCGATCCTGGCCCTCCATAGCGCTGTGCCCAGGGAGCTCCCATAAAGATCGGTATGACTTTTGAGACAGGTGAAGGCCATCGTACCAAGGAGCTGTAGGCAGACTGCCATGCAGAATGACCTCTGTTCTGTTGTTTGTGGAATTTACAGACTGTCACACTGCCTGCAGAGCAGATTATGGGAAGGAGCCATCTTCTAAAAAGCACATGTCTCTCATCAATAGGTTTCTGTAGTGTAGTGGTCATCACGTTCGCCTAACACGCGAAAGGTCCTCGGTTCGAAACCGAGTAGAAACAGTGGTTGGATTCTGACAGAAAATTTAAACTGTTTGCCACACTAGGTGGTAGCAGCGCTCATTTCCATTATATGCTTTTTAATAAGCGTGCACCTAAAGATTTATGTCTGCAACCTGAAGACGTGTTTCCGTAGTGTAGTGGTTATCACGTTCGCCTCACACGCGAAAGGTCCCCAGTTCGAAACTGGGCGGAAACTGTGGGTGGTTTTTGCAAAAATTTCGTATGCGATTTTCTGTTGAGCAGGTCAGTACACTTGCAGGGATGTTTGTGGTTTAATCTCTTTAGAAAAGGACAAAAATAAAACAAATGACCATTGAGGTTTCCTGTACAGTAATATAAAATGTTTGGTCTGCCAACAAAATTAGCAGCATTTTGCCATGTTAAAAACACTGGGCAATCTATAGTTTCAGTCGCTTTTGAACAAGCGTACCCTAGAAGCGGTGGGACTGACGTCCAAATCAAGTTTCCGTAGTGTAGTGGTTATCACGTTTGCTTTACAAGCGAAAGGCCCTCAGTTCAAAACTGGGCTGAAACAAGTGGAGGCATTTTAAATGTAATGCTCCAATTCGCTATAAAACCCTTGCTTTTGAGACAGGTGAAGGCCATCGTACCAAGGAGCTGTAGGCAGACTGCCATGCCGAATGACCTCTGTTCTGTTGTTTGTGGAATTCACAGACTGTCACACTGCTTGCAGAGTAGATTATGGGAAGGAGCCATCTTCTAAAAAGCACATGCCATGATATCACATTCGCTTTACACGCAAAGGTCTTCAGTTCAAAACTGGGTGGAAACAAGTGGAGGCATGTTAAATATAAATGCTGCAATTCGATACAAAACCCTTACTTTTAAGACAGGTGAAGGCCATCGTACCCAGGAGCTGTAGGCAGACTGCCATGCCGAATGACCTCTGTTCTGTTGTTTGTGGAATTCACAGACTGTCACACTGCTTGCAGAGTAGATTATGGGAAGGAGCCATCTTCTAAAAAGCACATGTGCGTCATCAATAGGTTTCTGTAGTGTAGTGTTCATCACGTTCGCCTAACACGCGAAAGGTCCTCTGTTCGAAACCGAGCAGAAACAGTGTTTGGATTCTGACAGAAAATTTAAACTGTTTGCCACGCTAGGTGGTAGCAGCGCTCATTTCCTTTATATGCTTTTTAATAAGCGTGCAGCTAAAGAATTATGTCTGCCACCTGAAGACGTGTTTCCGTAGTGTAGTGGTTATCACGTTCGCTTTACACGCGACAGGTCCTCAGTTCAAAACTGGGTGGAAACAAGTGGAGGCATGTTAAATATAAATGGTCAGTACACTTGCAGGGATGTTTATGGTTTAATCTCTTTAGAAAAGGACAAAAATAAAACAAATGACAATTGAGGTTTCCTGTACAGTAATATAAAATGTTCGGTCTGCCAACAAAATTAGCAGCATTTTGCCATGTTAAAAACACTGGGCAGTCTATAGTTTCAGTGGCTTTTGAACAAGCGTACCCTAGAAGTGGTGGGACTGAAGACCAAATCAAGTTTCCGTAGTGTAGTGGTTATCACGTTTGCTTTACACGCGAAAGGTCCTCAGTTCAAAACTGGGTGGAAACAAGTGGAGGCATTTTAAATGTAATGCTCCAATTCGCTACAAAACCCTTGCTTTTGAGACAGGTGAAGGCCATCGTACCAAGGAGCTGTAGGCAGACTGCCATGCCGAATGACCTCTGTTCTGTTGTTTGTGGAATTCACAGACTGTCACACTGCTTGATGAGCAGATTATGGGAAGGAGCCATCTTCTAAAAAGCATATGCCATGATATCACGTTCGCTTTACACGCAAAGGTCTTCAGTTCAAAACTGGGCGGAAACAAGTGGAGGCATGTTAAATATAAATGCTGCAAAAAAAGGAGCCATCTTCTAAAAAGCACATGTACCTCATCAATAGGTTTCTGTAGTGTAGTGTTCATCACGTTCGCCTAACACGCAAAAGGTCCTCTGTTCGAAACCGAGCAGAAACAGTGGTTGGATTCTGACAGAAAATTTAAACTTTTTGCCACGCTAGGTGGTAGCAGCGCTCCTTTCCTTTATATGCTTTTTAATAAGCGTGCACCTAAAGATTTATGTCTGCCACCTGAAGATGTGTTTCCGTAGTGTAGTGGTTATCACGTTCGCCTCACACGCGAATGGTCCCCAGTTCGAAACTGGGCGGAAACTGTGTGTGGTTTTCGCAAAAATTTCGTATGCGATTTTCTGTTGAGCAGGTCAGTACACTTGCAGGGATGTTTGTTGTTTAATCTCTTTAGAAAAGGACAAAAATAAAACAAATGACCATTGAGCTTTCCTGTACAGTAATATAAAATGTTCGTTCTGCCAACAAAATTAGCAGCTTTTTGCCATGTTAAAAACACTGGGCAGTCTATAGTTTCAGTCGCTTTTGAACAAGCGTACGCTAGAAGAGGTGGGAATGAGATCCAAACCAATTTTCTGTAGTGTAGTGGTTATCACGTTCGCTTTACACGCGAAAGGTCCTCAGTTCAAAATTGGGTGGAAACAAGTGGAGGCATGTTAAATATAAATGCTGCAATTCGCTACAAAACCCTTACTTTTAAGACAGGTGAAGGCCATCGTACCAAGGAGCTGTAGGCAGACTGCCATGCCGAATGACACTAGGTGGGTGCCGTCCAAATCAAGTTTCCGTAGTGTAGTGGTTATCACGTTTGCTTTACACGCAAAAGGTCCTCAGTTCAAAACTGGGCTTAAACAAGTGGATGCATTTTAAATATAAATGCTACAAAACCCTTACTTTTGAGACAGGTGAAGGCCATCGTACCAAGGAGCTGTAGGCAGACTGCCATGCAGAATGACCTCTGTTCTGTTGTTTGTGGAATTTACAGACTGTCACACTGCTTGCAGAGCAGATTATGGGAAGGAGCCATCTTCTAAAAAGCATATGCACCGCATCAATAGGTTTTGTAGTGTAGTGGTCATCACGTTCGCCTAACACGCGAAAGGTCCTCGGTTCGAAACCGAGTAGAAACAGTGGTTGGATTCTGACAGAAAATTTAAACTGTTTGCCACACTAGGTGGTAGCAGCGCTCATTTCCATTATATGCTTTTTAATAAGCGTGCAACTAAAGATTTATGTCTGCAAACTGAGGACTTGTTTTTGTAGTGTAGTGGTTATCACGTTTGCCTCACACGCGAAAGGTCCCCAGTTCGAAACTGGGCGGAAACTGTGAGTGTTTTTTGCAAAAATTTCGTATGCGATTTTCTGTTGAGCAGGTCAGTACACTTGCAGGGATGTTTGTGGTTTAATCTCTTTAGGAAAGGACAAAAATAAAACAAATGACCATTGAGGTTTCCTGTGAAGTAATATAAAATGTTCGGTCTGCCAACAAAATTAGCAGCTTTTTGCCATGTTAAAAACACTGGGCAGTCTATAGTTTCAGTCGCTTTTGAACAAGCGTGCGCTAGAAGAGGTGGGAATGAGATCCAAACCAAGTTTCCGTAGTGTAGTGGTTATCACGTTCGCTTTACAAGCGAAAGGTCCTCAGTTCAAAATTGGGTGGAAACAAGTGGAGGCATGTTAAATATAAATGCTGCAATTCACTTCAAAACCCTTACTTTTAAGACAGGTGAAGGCCATCGTAACAAGGAGCTGTAGGCAGACTGCCATGCCGAATGACACTAGGTGGGTGCCGAATGACCTCTGTTCTGTTGTTTGTGGAATTTACAGACTGTCACACTGCTTGCAGGGCAGATTATGGGAACGAGCCATCTTCTAAAAAGCACAAATAGGTTTCTGTAGTTTAGTGGTCATCAAATTCGCCTAACACGCGAAAGGTCCTCTGTTCGAAACCGAGCAGAAACAGTGGTTGGATTCTGACAGAAAATGTAAACTCTTTGCCACACTAGGTGGGTGCAGCGCTCATTTCCTTTATATGCTTTTTAATAAGCGTGCGCCTAAAGATTTAGGTCTGCAACCTGAAGACGTGTTTGTAGTGTAGTGGTTATCACGTTCCCCTCCCACGCGAAACGTCCCCAGTTTGAAACTGGGCGGAAACTGTGGGTAATTTTTGCAAAAATTTCGTATGCGATTTTCTGTTGAGCAGGTCAGTACACTTGCAGGGATGTTTGTGGTTTAATCTCTTTAGAAAAGGACAAAAATAAAACAAATGACCATTGAGGTTTCCTGTACAGTAATGTAAAATGTTCGGTCTGCCAACAAAATTAGCAGCTTTTTGCCATGTTAAAAACACTGGGCAGTCTATAGTTTCAGTCGCTTTTGAACAAGCGTACGCTAGAAGAGGTGGGAATGAGATCCAGACCAAGTTTCCGTAGTGTAGTGGTTATCACGTTCGCTTTACACGCGAAAGGTCCTCAGTTCAAAATTGGGTGGAAACAAGTGGAGGCATGTTAAATATAAATGCTGCAATTCGCTACAAAACCCTTACTTTTAAGACAGGTGAAGGCCATCGTATCAAGGAGCTGTAGGCAGACTGCCATGCCGAATGACACTGGGTGCTTCGCAATATCCCTCCTCGTCTCCTCGTTCCTCTGTCCTCCATCCTATGACCCGGAAACCGATCGAGCGCAGCCATCTTGAAGGACATCTCAGTTCTCTAATTGCACCGCGAGGAGGCGAGGATCGAGGAGTGAGGAGGCTTCCAGAGGAGTCATGAGCGAGGATACACAGGTGTATCCTATGCGGAAGAGATTTATCGACTAAACGTGACGCGCGTATACATTCTCCTCCCCCTTCACATCGATCACAATCTCTTTTAATGTATACTTTACCTTTGCAGTTTATATAAACCACACATTACACATATTTCAACAGGGTATCTTGCTTTATTATCATTTATTATGAATTTCTTAAATAAACAAACTTCAACAACATAAGGGCAGATCCTTTGAGCGCTGCTGATGACGCTATGAAGTGACGCGCGAGTGATCAAGTATTCCAATGAATAAAAAAAGCTTTCATTCGATTCCTCCGTCCTCATTTTCTTTCCTTGCGTCCTTCCCTCAAAACCTACAGGGGGTGGAGCTGAGACGCTAGGAAAGGAAGCGAGGAAAGGAAACGAGGATGCACAAATAAGAAATGAGAAGCACCCACTAGGTGGGTGCCGAATGACCTCTGTTCTGTTGTTTGTGGAATTTACAGACTGTCACACTGCTTGCAGGGCAGATTATGGGAAGGAGCCATCTTCTAAAAAGCACATCCCTCTCAACAATAGGTTTCTGTAGTGTAGTGGTCATCACATTCGCCTAACACGCGAAAGGTCCTCGGTTCGAAACCGAGCAGAAACAGTGGTTGGATTCTGACAGAAAATGTAAACTCTTTGGCACGCTAGGTGGGTGCAGCGCTTATTTCCTTTATATGCTTTTTAATAAGCGTGCACCTAAAGATTTATGTCTGCAACCTGAAGACGTGTTTGTTATGTAGTGGTTATCACGTTCGCCTCACACGCGAAAAGTGCCCAGTTCGAAACTGGGCGGAAACTGTGGGTGATTTTTGCAAAAATTTCGTATGCGATTTTCTGTTGAGCAGGTCAGTGCACTTGCAGGGATGTTTGTTGTTTAATCTCTTTAGAAAAGGACAAAAATAAAACAAATGACCATTGAGGTTTCCTGTACAGTAATATAAAATGTTCGGTCTGCCAACGAAATTAGCAGCTTTTTGCCATGTTAAAAACACTGGGCAGTCTATAGTTTCAGTCGCTTTTGAACAAGCGTACGCTAGAAGAGGTAGGAATGAGATCCAAACCAAGTTTCCGTAGTGTAGTGGTTATCACGTTCGCTTTACACGCGAAAGGTCCTCAGTTCAAAACTGGGCGGAAACAAGTGGATGCATGTTAAATATAAATGCTGCAATTCGCTACAAAACCCTTACTTTTGAGACAGGTGAAGGCCATCGTACCAAGGAGCTGTAGGCAGACTGCAATGCCGAATGACCTCTGTTCTGTTGTTTGTGGAATTTACAGACTGTCACACTGCTTGCAGAGCAGATTATGGGAAGGAGCCATCTTCTAAAAAGCACATGCACCTCATCAATAGGTTTCTGTAGTTTAGTGGTCATCACGTTCGCCTAACACGCGAAAGGTCCTCGGTTCGAAACCGAGCAGAAACAGTGGTTGGATTCTGACAGAAAATTTAAACTGTTTGCCACACTAGGAGGGTGCAGCGCTCATTTCCTTTATATGTTTTTTAATAAGCGTGCACCTAAAGATTTATGTCTGCAACTTGAAGACTTGTTTCCGTAGTGTAGTGGTTATCACGTTTGCCTCACACGCGAAAGGTCCCCAGTTCGAAACTGGGCGGAAACTGTGGGTGATTTTTGCAAAAATTTCGTATGCGATTTTCTGTTGAGCAGGTCAGTACACTTGCAGGGATGTTTGTGGTTTAATCTCTTAGAAAATGACAAAAATAAAACAAATGACCATTGAGGTTTCCTGTACAGTAATATAAAATGTCCGGTCTGCCAACAAAATTAGCAGCTTTTTGCCATGTTAAAAACACTGGGCAGCAGTGTTGTAATGTAACGGAGTACAAATACTTCGTTACTGTACTTAAGTAGAAATTTCACGTATCTGTACTTTACTTCGCTATTTAAATTTATGTCAACTTTCACTTTTACTCCACTACATTTCCTAGATAAAATGTATACTTTTACTCCGATATATTTCCACAATGCATCTTCGTTACTCGTTACTACAAAATAAAATCAGAAGAAATGTGTGCGACTGCAATAAGGGAGGTTTGGCGAATCACTGAGCTAGATTGCATCACGCACGCTACGCACGCTGTTTTTCAGCGCGAAATGCTTGTTTGTTGCCATTTCCAAAAGAGGAGGAAGCACAACTGTGTATACCGCCATGGAAGCACCTGAAGGACCTGCCGTTCTTATCGTAGACGACCACCCCGACGATAGTGGTGAAGATAACGTTATACACCCGTGGCCGTATTTGCAAGAAATGTTTTTGTACATTGGAACGAAAGATTCTTCCTACCGGATGAAGTGCCTCTTATGCCTACCGAAGAAAACTGAAATTTTGGCATTCAAAAACTCCCCGTCCAACCTGAAGAAGCACATCGAGGTAGGTTAAATTAATAGTTATTCAGTAAAGACACAATGTCAATGTGATTCAACATTAGTTATCATAAGCCGTATCAGAGATATCTGGCTAACGTGATGGCCAGGCTAACGTCTGCTTGTTAACGTTGCTAATTAGCTGATATGGCGCACATGTTTAACTAACGTCAACGTTACACCACTGATTTTCCCCTGAATTTAATTCAACAGAGAACTCTCAAAGATATGTCCATAATACTGAAACACACTTAACTGGTATATCATAACGTTAACTGCCGGGCCGAATATTTCCTCAGGTAGGCTAATGTTAGATTGAGAAATATTTTTTGAAAACTGCTACGTTAATCAGTGGGAGGTTAGAAAGTGTTAAAGGCTATTCACGTCTTCAAAAGCATAATATGTTTAGTCAAACTTGAGATTTCCTTTTATGTTAATGAACTCAAAACTCAGTGGTTATTGCATAATGTTGGGCTAATGTTATAAATTGTGAATGTAGGCTTGCATTGTTGATCAAAGTCACAGTGCTTTTTTCTTTCCTAGTAAAGCAGCTAACTTAAGGTACATGCAGTGGGAGCTAAACGATAACACAAGTACAGTATAGGCTACAAAACACAAACAACGCCAGGTTGTACCAGTTAATAGTGTTATTGCCTAGTAAGGGTGGCAGTCTGAGTGTTTATAATTCTAATTTAGTAAAACAAGATAATATGGTGACATTTAAGTTAACACGTTTTTATAAATGAAACCATATTCCCATCAGTGATGCAAATTAGATCTAGTTCCTAGTAATTTGCATCACTGATGGAAATAGTTTCATTAACTTACTTGCAGTTAGATAATGTTTAACAGTCAAATGACAATTGTTTGTGTTGTGTGACTTTTAAATCTTGTAGCTAAAGTTGCTCATTAAATGTCTCTTCCTCTGAAACAGAGAAAGCATGTACACCACCTCAAAAAGTATGAAGAGCTTACATCAACAAAGAGAAAAAGGGCTCCTGAGTCTCCCACCACCACCTCCAGCATCAAGCAGAGCACATTGGTGAACACCAGGACTGTGTCTCAGATGTCCATTGACAAAGCTATAGTGACTTATGTGGTCCAAGGACTCCGGCCATTCCATGTTGTTGAAGAACAACCATTTAAAGATTTTGTGAAGGAACTGCAGCCTAATGCAAAAATTATGTCACGGCTGACTCTGCGCTCCATGATTGATGATGCCTTCAGGGGAATGAAGAGGGCTGTGACTGAGGCCATGAGAGGAGTTGACCATATCGCCACCACCACCGACTGCTGGTCTGTCAGAAGGCGGAGCTTCATTGGTGTTACTGCCCATTGGATTGACCCCGACAGTCTCAAAAGATGCTCAGCAGCCCTAGCCTGTAAACAGCTGAGAGGTTCGCACACATTTGATGTGTTGGCAAGTGCCCTTAATGACATCCACTCTGAATTTGAAATTCGAGGGAAGATTGTGCGAACAACAACAGACAATGCCTCTAACTTCATAAAAGCGTTCAACATTTTTGGTGAAGATGAGAACAATAATGCCATTGGAAGTGATGGTGATCATGGCAGTGCATCTCAACCAGGAGAGGAAGAAGAAGATCAAGAAGGGGATGAAGAAGTGGAGTGTGTTGATGTGTCAGCACTTCTGACTGAAGATGATGGTTTAGAATTCCAGCTCCCAAAGCACCAGCGCTGTGCTTGTCACCTACTCAACCTAATAGCTACTGTTGATGCCATGAAAGCAACAACATCCAATGAGGCATACAAGAAAGTGTACCGTTCAACATTTGGCAAGTGTAGTGCACTTTGGAACAAATGTGGAAAATCCACCCTTGCAGCCGAAACTGTTGAAGATGCTTGCTCCCTCCAGCTGCTGCGTCCGTATTCCACCAGGTGGAACTCCCTGTTCCTGGCAGTGGAAAGACTGCTGAGAATAATTAAAGAAAAGGGAGAGGGGACCATCAGAGTCATCTGCACTGACTTAAAGCTTCCAATGTAAGTAGGAATTATGTGTTTTATTTCATCATAATCGAACATCTGGAATGTCTTTCTTTGTCCCATTCTTTCGTGGACACTAAAAACTTTACATTACATCACATTCTATCCCAACTTCCACTTCAATTTTACTGAATTACTCTTCCAGCAGTTATTTTGATGAATCCAATGAAATGGTTACAGTGTTATAAAAACAATGTTGTTGTGTTTTGTTTTCAACAGGTTTAATCCAGCTGAACTCGCCTTTCTCGCAGAGTATGCCGCTGCCATGAGCCCTGTCGCCCAGGCTACCAACATCTTGCAAGCAGAAGCAAATGTCATGATGGGGTGGCTACTTCCAACCATCAACCTGCTCACTGTCAAACTTGACAGAGTCAAGTTGCCACTGAAGTACTGCAAGCCTCTGGTGGATGCTCTACAGGTAACTTTTACTATTGTATTTATTTTCTATTGTCTTATCTCTTCAATGATTCATTTTTATTAATTTAAGTTTCTTTGCCACTTTGTCTCAATGCTTAAATGTTTTATGTAAAGTACATTGTGAATTGCCTTGTTGCTGAAATCTGCTATAAATAACCTGCCTTGCAGGTGGGAATCATGAACCGTTTTGGCCACATGTCAGGAGAACCAGAGTTGATCGCTGCTGCGATTCTGCTTCCGAAATTCCGAACGATGTGGACAAAGGATGAAGCCACAATCAAAACGGGTAAGATATCATGGGGATAGAGCAACATTAGGTGTATATTTTCACAATTTGTCATACTGGCAATTCACAAATCAAGATTCTGATTGCTGCACAACAAATTTACCCTTGGTACTAATAAAGAAACCTTGAATTATAGGTGCATGGATGGTACATGAAACTAAAATAGCAAACCTTAAATTAAAAGTTTGTGTTGGGGTCATGCCATGGCAGATTAGACAGTTGCATTAGTTGTATAATTTATATTTTTATCCACACTATTTCAGGAATTGACTACATCAGGCAGCATCTGGAAGAGCCCTCACTGCAGATAGGCGATGCCAGCAGGTCCACTTCGTCTGATGAGGATGACTTTTTCTCTGCCCTGCAGTCGTCTCAAATACAAGATGGCACCAAACAGCTGGATGGGTACATGGCCTGTTCAGCAGATCACATGGCCTTGCTGAAGTCCTTCCCAGCAGTGTGCAAGCTTTCTGTGAAGCTGAACACTCCTCTACCTGCCTCAGCGGCCTGTGAAAGGCTATTTAGCATCGCAGGACTTGTCTTCAGTCCAAGAAGAGTAAGACTGAATTCTGGCAACTTTGAAAACCAGCTTCTTTTGAAGATGAACAGACACCTTTTCAGTTTCAACTAATGACTGGCGTATTAGTAGCTGCTGGACATAGGTTGTGTGAGTGAGTGAGTGAGTGAGTGAGTGAGTGAGTGAGCGAGCGTGTGATGGAGCCCTACAAATGCCAATACCACATGACCAAAATGTTCTCCCTACCAGCAGGTTTTTTTTGTTGTTGAAAGAAATAAGTTATTTATTTTTCATTTTTACCTGAAGTTCATACAAGTTCATGTTTGTTTTTTTCTTTGTCAGCTCTAAAAATATGCTGTTTGTTCTTTGAACTTAAGAGATTGTGCCTGAAAAGTACTGGAAAAGACTGATTTTGATTTGATAAGTGAGATTAAGAAGATATGGGAACCCTGAATATGCTTTACTGTAAGAAAGCCACAATAAATGTCACAATCAAAGTTCTAACCGCTTGCTTTTTTTTATATATATATCAAAAAAAAAAAAATTACTTTTACTTCAAATACTTAAGTACATTAAATATCAGAAAATTACTTTTGATACTTAAGTACAGTATATATCAGATACTTTAAGACTTTTAATTAAGTAATATTCTAAAAGGTAACTTTCACTTCTACCAAAGTCTTTTTCTAGTACGATACTTGTACTTTTACTCAAGTATTGCTTTCTAGTACTTTATACAACACTGCTGGGCAGTCTATAGTTTCAGTCGCTTTCGAACAAGCGTACCCTAGAAGCGGTGGGACTGACGTCCAAATCAAGTTTCGGAAGTGTAGTGGTTATCACGTTTGCTTTACACGCGAAAGGTCCTCAGTTCAAAACTGGGCGGAAACAAGTGGATGCATTTTAAATATAAATGCTGCAATTCGCTACAAAACCCTTACTTTTGAGACAGGTGAAGGCCATCGTACCAAGGAGCTGTAGGCAGACTGCCATGCCGAATGACACTAGGTGGGTGCCGAATGACCTCTGTTCTGTTGTTTGTGGAATTTACAGACTGTCACACTGCCTGCAGGGCAGATTATGGGAAGGAGCCATCTTCTAAAAAGCACATCCGTCTCAATAATAGGTTTCTGTAGGTTTCTGACAGAAAATGTAAACTCTTTGGCACGCTAGGTGGGTGCAGCGCTCATTTCCTTTATATGCTTTTTAATAAGCGTGCACCTAAAGATTTATGTCTGCAACCTGAAGACGTGTTTGTAGTGTAGTGGTTATCACGTTCGCCTCACACGCGAAAAGTCCCCAGTTCATAACTGGGCGGAAACTGTGGGTGATTTTTGCAAAAATTTCGTATGCGATTTTCTGTTGAGCAGGTCAGTACACTTGCAGGGATGTTTGTTGTTTAATCTCTTTAGAAAAGGACAAAAATAAAACAAATGACCATTGAGGTTTCCTGTACAGTAATATAAAATGTTCGGTCTGCCAACAAAATTAGCAGCTTTTTGCCATGTTAAAAACACTGGGCAGTCTATAGTTTCAGTCGCTTTTGAACAAGCGTACGCTAGAAGAGGTGGGAATGAGATCCAAACCAAGTTTCCGTAGTGTAGTGGTTATCACGTTCGCTTTACACGCGAAAAGTCCTCAGTTCAAAATTGGTTGGAAACAAGTGGAGGCATGTTAAATATAAATGCTGCAATTCGCTACAAAACCCTTACTTTTAAGACAGGTGAAGGCCATCGTACCAAGGAGCTGTAGGCAGACTGCCATGCCGAATGACACTAGGTGGGTGCCGTCCAAATCAAGTTTCCGTAGTGTAGTGGTTATCACGTTTGCTTTACACGCAAAAGGTCCTCAGTTCAAAACTGGGCGGAAACAAGTGGATTCATTTTAAATATAAATGCTACAAAACCCTTACTTTTGAGACAGGTGAAGGCCATCGTACCAAGGAGCTGTAGGCAGACTGCCATGCCGAAAGACACTAGGTGGGTGCCGTCCAAATCAAGTTTCCGTAGTGTAGTGGTTATCACGTTCGCTTTACACGCGAAAGGTCCTCAGTTCAAAATTGGGTGGAAACAAGTGGAGGCATGTTAAATATAAATGCTGCAATTCGCTACAAAACCCTTACATTTAAGACAGGTGAAGGCCATCGTACCAAGGAGCTGTAGGCAGACTGCCATGCCGAATGACACTAGGTGGGTGCCGTCCAAATCAAGTTTCCGTAGTGTAGTGGTTATCACGTTTGCTTTACATGCAAAAGGTCCTCAGTTCAAAACTGGGCGGAAACAAGTGGATGCATTTTAAATATAAATGCTACAAAACCCTTACTTTTGAGACAGGTGAAGGCCATCGTACCAAGGAGCTGTAGGCAGACTGCCATGCCGAAAGACACTAGGTGGGTGCCGTCCAAATCAAGTTTCCGTAGTGTAGTGGTTATCACGTTCGCTTTACACGCGAAAGGTCCTCAGTTCAAAATTGGGTGGAAACAAGTGGAGGCATGTTAAATATAAATGCTGCAATTCGTTACAAAACCCTTACTTTTAAGACAGGTGAAGGCCATCGTATCAAGGAGCTGTAGGCAGACTGCCATGCCGAATGACACTAGGTGGGTGCCGAATGACCTCTGTTCTGTTGTTTGTGGAATTTACAGACTTTCACACTGCTTGCAGGGCAGATTATGGGAAGGAGCCATCTTCTAAAAAGCACATCCCTCGCAACAATAGGTTTCTGTAGTGTAGTGGTCATCACATTCGCCTAACACGCGAAAGGTCCTCGGTTCGAAACCGAGCAGAAACAGTGGTTGGATTCTGACATAAAATGTAAACTCTTTGGCACGCTAGGTGGGTGCAGCGCTTATTTCCTTTATATGCTTTTTAATAAGCGTGCACCTAAAGATTTATGTCTGCAACCTGAAGACGTGTTTGTTATGTAGTGGTTATCACGTTCGCCTCACACGCGAAAAGTCCCCAGTTCGAAACTGGGCGGAAACTGTGGGTGATTTTTGCAAATATTTCGTATGCGATTTTCTGTTGAGCAGGTCAGTACACTTGAAGGGATGTTTGTTGTTTAATCTCTTTAGAAAAGGACAAAAATAAAACAAATGAACATTGAGGTAATATACTCAATGTACACTGTACACTGTACAGTAATAATACACTGTACAGTAATATAAAATGTTCGGTCTGCCAACAAAATTAGCAGCTTTTTGCCATGTTAAAAACACTGGGCAGTCTATAGTTTAAGTCGCTTTTGAACAAGCGTACGCTAGAAGAGGTGGGAATGAGATCCAAACCAAGTTTCAGTAGTGTAGTGGTTATCACGTTCGCTTTACACGCGAAAGGTCCTCAGTTCAAAATTGGGTGGAAACAAGTGGAGGCATGTTAAATATAAATGCTGCAATTCGCTAACAAGTGGATTCACTTGTTTAAGACAGGTGAAGGCAATCGTACCAAGGAGCTGTAGGCAGACTGCCATGCCGAATGACACTAGGTGGGTACCGTCCAAATCAAGTTTCCGTAGTGTAGTGGTTATCACGTTTGCTTTACACGCAAAATGTCCTCAGTTCAAAACTGGGCGGAAACAAGTGGATGCATTTTAAATATAAATGCTACAAAACCCTTACTTTTGAGACAGGTGAAGGCCATCGTACCAAGGAGCTGTAGGCAGACTGCCATGCCGAATGACCTCTGTTCTGTTGTTTGTGGAATTCACAGACTGTCACACTGCTTGCAGAGCAGATTATGGGAAGGAGCCATCTTCTAAAAAGCACATGCCATGATATCACGTTCGCTTTACACGCAAAGGTCTTCAGTTCAAAACTGGGTGGAAACAAGTGGAGGCATGTTAAATATAAATGCTGCAATTCGATACAAAACCCTTACTTTTGAGACAGGTGAAGGCCATCGTACCAAGGAGCTGTAGGCAGACTGCCATGCCGAATGACACTAGGTGGGTGCCGTCCAAATCAAGTTTCCGTAGTGTAGTGGTTATCACGTTTGCTTTACACGCAAAAGGTCCTCAGTTCAAAACTGGGCGGAAACAAGTGGATTCATTTTAAATATAAATGCTACAAAACCCTTACTTTTGAGACAGGTGAAGGCCATCGTACCAAGGAGCTGTAGGCAGACTGCCATGCCGAAAGACACTAGGTGGGTGCCGTCCAAATCAAGTTTCCGTAGTGTAGTGGTTATCACGTTCGCTTTACACGCGAAAGGTCCTCAGTTCAAAATTGGGTGGAAACAAGTGGAGGCATGTTAAATATAAATGCTGCAATTCGCTACAAAACCCTTACATTTAAGACAGGTGAAGGCCATCGTACCAAGGAGCTGTAGGCAGACTGCCATGCCGAATGACACTAGGTGGGTGCCGTCCAAATCAAGTTTCCGTAGTGTAGTGGTTATCACGTTTGCTTTACATGCAAAAGGTCCTCAGTTCAAAACTGGGCGGAAACAAGTGGATGCATTTTAAATATAAATGCTACAAAACCCTTACTTTTGAGACAGGTGAAGGCCATCGTACCAAGGAGCTGTAGGCAGACTGCCATGCCGAAAGACACTAGGTGGGTGCCGTCCAAATCAAGTTTCCGTAGTGTAGTGGTTATCACGTTCGCTTTACACGCGAAAGGTCCTCAGTTCAAAATTGGGTGGAAACAAGTGGAGGCATGTTAAATATAAATGCTGCAATTCGTTACAAAACCCTTACTTTTAAGACAGGTGAAGGCCATCGTATCAAGGAGCTGTAGGCAGACTGCCATGCCGAATGACACTAGGTGGGTGCCGAATGACCTCTGTTCTGTTGTTTGTGGAATTTACAGACTTTCACACTGCTTGCAGGGCAGATTATGGGAAGGAGCCACCTTCTAAAAAGCACATCCCTCGCAACAATAGGTTTCTGTAGTGTAGTGGTCATCACATTCGCCTAACACGCGAAAGGTCCTCGGTTCGAAACCGAGCAGAAACAGTGGTTGGATTCTGACATAAAATGTAAACTCTTTGGCACGCTAGGTGGGTGCAGCGCTTATTTCCTTTATATGCTTTTTAATAAGCGTGCACCTAAAGATTTATGTCTGCAACCTGAAGACGTGTTTGTTATGTAGTGGTTATCACGTTCGCCTCACACGCGAAAAGTCCCCAGTTCGAAACTGGGCGGAAACTGTGGGTGATTTTTGCAAATATTTCGTATGCGATTTTCTGTTGAGCAGGTCAGTACACTTGAAGGGATGTTTGTTGTTTAATCTCTTTAGAAAAGGACAAAAATAAAACAAATGAACATTGAGGTTTCCTGTACAGTAATATAAAATGTTCGGTCTGCCAACAAAATTAGCAGCTTTTTGCCATGTTAAAAACACTGGGCAGTCTATAGTTTCAGTCGCTTTTGAACAAGCGTACGCTAGAAGAGGTGGGAATGAGATCCAAACCAAGTTTCAGTAGTGTAGTGGTTATCACGTTCGCTTTACACGCGAAAGGTCCTCAGTTCAAAATTGGGTGGAAACAAGTGGAGGCATGTTAAATATAAATGCTGCAATTCGCTACAAAACCCTTACTTTTAAGACAGGTGAAGGCAATCGTACCAAGGAGCTGTAGGCAGACTCCCATGCCGAATGACACTAGGTGGGTACCGTCCAAATCAAGTTTCCGTAGTGTAGTGGTTATCACGTTTGCTTTACACGCAAAATGTCCTCAGTTCAAAACTGGGCGGAAACAAGTGGATGCATTTTAAATATAAATGCTACAAAACCCTTACTTTTGAGACAGGTGAAGGCCATCGTACCAAGGAGCTGTAGGCAGACTGCCATGCCGAATGACCTCTGTTCTGTTGTTTGTGGAATTCACAGACTGTCACACTGCTTGCAGAGCAGATTATGGGAAGGAGCCATCTTCTAAAAAGCACATGCCATGATATCACGTTCGCTTTACACGCAAAGGTCTTCAGTTCAAAACTGGGTGGAAACAAGTGGAGGCATGTTAAATATAAATGCTGCAATTCGATACAAAACCCTTACGTTTGAGACAGGTGAAGGCCATCGTACCAAGGAGCTGTAGGCAGACTGCCATGCCGAATGACCTCTGTTCTGTTGTTTGTGGAATTTACAGACTGTCACACTAGTAGTTATAACCATTCCGCTTATGTCAAAATGATTTATGACCCTATGATTGACAGGTGGGCGGGGCTAACCTTTGACCTTCCGGAGGGTGTTCCGGAGGTCCTTTGATGTAGGGATTAACCTTTGACCTTCCGGAGGGGTTGTTCCGGAGGTCGCTTAATTTAGGGATTAACCTTTGACCTATCGATCGATCAAGTTGACAGTTGTCTTTACCCTATTGACCTTTGTATGATATATGGAGTTGCCAGTTGTCTTTGCCAGTTGTCTTTGCCCCATTGATTTTGACCTATTGACCCCGGGGGGAAATAACTTCTTGGTGTGGGAAATCCCCTCCGTGTCGGGGTGAGAAAATAATTTTTCTAATGTCGCATATAGATTAGAATAGATTAGAATTACAAAAGTAAAATCATCTTACCGTTTCACTATGGTGAAGAATTGGATTAAAGTTGACAGTCTCCGCACTGTGTGTGTGTGCGTCTGTCTGTGAGTGTGTGCGTGTCATCCGATATCCTGGCATTCCTGAGCACGCTATATAAATGGGGATAGTGAGAAAAGGTTTTTCTAATACTCTCACACTAAAGTTGAAAAGCATGCTGCTCCTTTAAAAGTATATGAATGAAATATTTATAAAATTTACATTTAGTCATTTACAATTTTCACACTAACTAAAGTTGAACACATTGATCTTTTAAAAAGTATATAAATGATTATAAAAAATCTTTTCAAAACAAAAATAAATATCTTACTAAAAATCTACTATAGCAGTCATTTCAGATTAAATAAGTTTAAAGTTTTTAAACACTCTGTGTTTTGACACTCTGTGATTCAGAGTGGTGGAGGAATGTGTGTGTGTGTGTGTGTGTGTGTGTGTGTGTGTGTGTGTGTGTGTGTGTGTGTGTGTGTGTGTGTGTGTGTGTGTGTGTGTGTGTGTGCGTGTGTGTTTCATGACACCCTCCCTCCCCTCAGTCTCTCAAACACCAGCGCATGACAGCAATGGTCTCCGCGCTAAGTGTGTGCGTCTGTCTGTGAGTTAGACACCACCCTATTCCTGCACCCCCTGCTGGGGGGTGAAAGTGAGAAAATATCTCCCAGTAACTAAAGTTGAACAACATTGTTCATTTAAAAGTATATAAATAAAATGCTTGCATCATTCATTGTAAATAAATAATATTCCAATTATAGCAGTCCAAAAATAAAAATCATCTTCCATTTAGACTGTTGAAGAAGCTATACAGTATGAACGGATGATCAGAAATAAAATCATAACGTGTTTCATGCAGTTTACGAACCGATGACAAAAATAAAAATCAGCTTACCGTTTCAGAGTACTGAAGAATTGGATTAAAGTTGACACTCAAAGCGCTAAGTGTGTGTGTGCTTGCAACACTGGGAGATGTATCCATGGACCGTCTTTAGCACCTGTTGTTTTCACGATTCATACTAATTTATGGTCGCGAGCATATCCTGAAAAACAACAACTGTATAGAAAAGACTCAAAGGAGCCGGTACCGCTGTACGTGCCACTTCACCCTACCGATACGCTTTCCAATTAAAAAAAATCGTATCTCAAGAGAGGAGTGTCTCTTTTGTGACAGTTTTGACCTTCTATCCGTGAAATACGGCGACAAATGTTGGATAGATCTCTGAGAACGACCTCTCTGTGAACTCGCCTGTACCATTCATAGAACACGCGCGCCATCTAGCGGACACACATAGTTATATCTTTCCCATACATTTTCACTGCATCTCAGAATGTATATATGTATATATAGATGACGGCTCGAACCCTGGCAAACCATATCTTGTCCAAACTTCAAGACTGCACAGCTCAACTCATCAACATGCAAAACAGTGAGTATTTTCTCTTTGTAATTCTTTTATGCTATGGTGTTTTAAAGATTGTTTTTTCACATAGGGTGTGAAACAATAGATGTGAATTTTTAAATATGTAAAATTATATTAATAAAGTATGATTTTTAAAAATATCTGGGTACAGATATTAAGTATCATAAACTATGATTTTAAAAATATAAAACAAATGACCATTGAGGTTTCCTGTACAGTAATATAAAATGTTCGGTCTGCCAACAAAATTAGCAGCTTTTTGCCATGTTAAAAACACTGGGCAGTCTATAGTTTCAGTCGCTTTTGAACAAGCGTACCCTAGAAGCGGTGGGACTGACGTCCAAATCAAGTTTCGGAAGTGTAGTGGTTATCACGTTTGCTTTACACGCGAAAGGTCCTCAGTTCAAAATTGGGTGGAAACAAGTGGAGGCATGTTAAATATAAATGCTGCAATTCGCTACAAAACCCTTACTTTTGAGACAGGTGAAGGCCATCGTACCAAGGAGCTGTAGGCAGACTGCCATGCCGAATGACACTAGGTGGGTGCCGAATGACCTCTGTTCTGTTGTTTGTGGAATTTATAGACTGTCACACTGCCTGCAGGGCAGATTATGGGAAGGAGCCATCTTCTAAAAAGCACATCCGTCTCAATAATAGGTTTCTGTAGTGTAGTGGTCATCACATTCGCCTAACACGCGAAAGGTCTTCGGTTCGAAACCGAGCAGAAACAGTGGTTGGATTATGACAGAAAATGTAAACTCTTTGGCACGCTAGGTGGGTGCATCGCTCATTTCCTTTATATGCTTTTTAATAAGCGTGCACCTAAAGATTTATGTCTGCAACCTGAAGACGTGTTTGTAGTGTAGTGGTTATCACGTTCGCCTCACACGCGAAAAGTCCCCAGTTCATAACTGGGCGGAAACTGTGGGTGATTTTTGCAAAAATTTCGTATGCGATTTTCTGTTGAGCAGGTCAGTACACTTGCAGGGATGTTTGTTGTTTAATCTCTTTAGAAAAGGACAAAAATAAAACAAATGACCATTGAGGTTTCCTGTACAGTAATATAAAATGTTCGGTCTGCCAACAAAATTAGCAGCTTTTTGCCATGTTAAAAACACTGGGCAGTCTATAGTTTCAGTCGCTTTTGAACAAGCGTACGCTAGAAGAGGTGGGAATGAGATCCAAACCAAGTTTCCGTAGTGTAGTGGTTATCACGTTCGCTTTACACGCGAAAAGTCCTCAGTTCAAAATTGGGTGGAAACAAGTGGAGGCATGTTAAATATAAATGCTGCAATTCGCTACAAAACCCTTACTTTTAAGACAGGTGAAGGCCATCGTACCAAGGAGCTGTAGGCAGACTGCCATGCCGAATGACACTAGGTGGGTGCCGTCCAAATCAAGTTTCCGTAGTGTAGTGGTTATCACGTTTGCTTTACACGCAAAAGGTCCTCAGTTCAAAACTGGGCGGAAACAAGTGGATTCATTTTAAATATAAATGCTACAAAACCCTTACTTTTGAGACAGGTGAAGGTCATCGTACCAAGGAGCTGTAGGCAGACTGCCATGCCGAAAGACACTAGGTGGGTGCCGTCCAAATCAAGTTTCCGTAGTGTAGTGGTTATCACGTTCGCTTTACACGCGAAAGGTCCTCAGTTCAAAATTGGGTGGAAACAAGTGGAGGCATGTTAAATATAAATGCTGCAATTCGTTACAAAACCCTTACTTTTAAGACAGGTGAAGGCCATCGTATCAAGGAGCTGTAGGCAGACTGCCATGCCGAATGACACTGGGTGGGTGCCAAATGACCTCTGTTCTGTTGTTTGTGGAATTTACAGACTTTCACACTGCTTGCAGGGCAGATTATGGGAAGGAGCCATCTTCTAAAAAGCACATCCCTCTCAACAATAGGTTTCTGTAGTGTAGTGGTCATCACATTCGCCTAACACGCGAAAGGTCCTCGGTTCGAAACCGAGCAGAAACAGTGGTTGGATTCTGACATAAAATGTAAACCCTTTGGCACGCGAGGTGGGTGCAGCGCTTATTTCCTTTATATGCTTTTTAATAAGCGTGCACCTAAAGATTTATGTCTGCAACCTGAAGACGTGTTTGTTATGTAGTGGTTATCACGTTCGCCTCACACGCGAAAAGTCCCCAGTTCGAAACTGGGCGGAAACTGTGGGTGATTTTTGCAAATATTTCGTATGCGATTTTCTGTTGACCAGGTCAGTACACTTGAAGGGATGTTTGTTGTTTAATCTCTTTAGAAAAGGACAAAAATAAAACAAATGAACATTGAGGTTTCCTGTACAGTAATATAAAATGTTCGGTCTGCCAACAAAATTAGCAGCTTTTTGCCATGTTAAAAACACTGGGCAGTCTATAGTTTCAGTCGCTTTTAACAAGCGTACGCTAGAAGAGGTGGGAATGAGATCCAAACCAAGTTTCCGTAGTGTAGTGGTTATCACGTTCGCTTTACACGCGAAAGGTCCTCAGTTCAAAATTGGGTGGAAACAAGTGGAGGCATGTTAAATATAAATGCTGCAATTCGCTACAAAACCCTTACTTTTAAGACAGGTGAAGGCCATCGTACCAAGGAGCTGTAGGCAGACTGCTATGCCGAATGACACTAGGTGGGTACCGTCCAAATCAAGTTTCCGTAGTGTAGTGGTTATCACGTTTGCTTTACACGCAAAATGTCCTCAGTTCAAAACTGGGCGGAAACAAGTGGATGCATTTTAAATATAAATGCTACAAAACCCTTACTTTTGAGACAGGTGAAGGCCATCGTACCAAGGAGCTGTAGGCAGACTGCCATGCCGAATGACCTCTGTTCTGTTGTTTGTGGAATTTACAGACTGTCACACTAGTAGTTATAACCATTCGGCTTATGTCAAAATGATTTATGACCCTATGATTGACAGGTGGGCGGGGCTAACCTTTGACCTTCCGGAGGGTGTTCCGGAGGTCCTTTGATGTAGGGATTAACCTTTGACCTTCCGGAGGGGTTGTTCCGGAGGTCGCTTAATTTAGGGATTAACCTTTGACCTATCGATCGATCAAGTTGACAGTTGTCTTTACCCTATTGACCTTTGTATGGTATATGAAGTTGCCAGTTGTCTTTGCCAGTTGTCTTTGCCCCATTGATTTTGACCTATTGACCCCGGGGGGAAATAACTTCTTGGTGTGGGAAATCCCCTCCGTGTCGGGGTGAGAAAATAATTTTTCTAATGTCGCATATAGATTAGAATAGATTAGAATTACAAATGTAAAATCATCTTACCGTTTCACTATGGTGAAGAATTGGATTAAAGTTGACAGTCTCCGCACTGTGTGTGTGTGCGTCTGTCTGTGAGTGTGTGCGTGTCATCCGATATCCTGGCATTCCTGAGCACGCTATATAAATGGGGATAGTGAGAAAAGGTTTTTCTAATACTCTCACACTAAAGTTGAAAAGCATGCTGCTCCTTTAAAAGTATATGAATGAAATATTTATAAAATTTACATTTAGTCATTTACAATTTTCACACTAACTAAAGTTGAACACATTGATCTTTTAAAAAGTATATAAATGATTATAAAAAATCTTTTCAAAACAAAAATAAATATCTTACTAAAAATCTACTGAAGCAGTCATTTCAGATTAAATAAGTTTAAAGTTTTTAAACACTCTGTGTTTTGACACTCTGTGATTCAGAGTGGTGGAGGAATGTGTGTGTGTGTGTGTGTGTGTGTGTGTGTGTGTGTGTGTGTGTGTGTGTGTGTGTGTGTGTGTGTGTGTGTGTGTGTGTGTGTGTGTATGTGTGTGTGCGTGTGTGTTTCATGACACCCTCCCTCCCCTCAGTCTCTCAAACACCAGCGCATGACAGCAATGGTCTCCGCGCTAAGTGTGTGCGTCTGTCTGTGAGTGAGACACCACCCTATTCCTGCACCCCCTGCTGGGGGGTGAAAGTGAGAAAATATCTCCCAGTAACTAAAGTTGAACAACATTGTTCATTTAAAAGTATATAAATAAAATGCTTGCATCATTCATTGTAAATAAATAATATTCCAATTATAGCAGTCCAAAAATAAAAATCATCTTCCATTTAGACTGTTGAAGAAGCTATACAGTATGAACGGATGATCAGAAATAAAATCATAACGTATTTCATGCAGTTTACGAACCGATGACAAAAATAAAAATCAGCTTACCGTTTCAGAGTACTGAAGAATTGGATTAAAGTTGACACTCAAAGCGCTAAGTGTGTGTGTGCTTGCAACACTGGGAGATGTATCCATGGACCGTCTTTAGCACCTGTTGTTTTCACGATTCATACTAATTTATGGTCGCGAGCATATCCTGAAAAACAACAACTGTATAGAAAAGACTCAAAGGAGCCGGTACCGCTGTACGTGCCACTTCACCCTACCGATACGCTTTCCAATTAAAAAAAATCGTATCTCAAGAGAGGAGTGTCTCTTTTGTGACAGTTTTGACCTTCTATCCGTGAAATACGGCGACAAATGTTGGATAGATCTCTGAGAACGACCTCTCTGTGAACTCGCCTGTACCATTCATAGAACACACGCGCCATCTAGCGGACACACATAGTTATATCTTTCCCATACATTTTCACTGCATCTCAGAATGTATATATATATATATAGATGACGGCTCGAACCCTGGCAAACCATATCTTGTCCAAACTTCAAGACTGCACAGCTCAACTCATCAACATGCAAAACAGTGAGTATTTTCTCTTTGTAATTCTTTTATGCTATGGTGTTTTAAAGATTGTTTTTTCACATAGGGTGTGAAACAATAGATGTGAATTTTTAAATATGTAAAATTATATTAATAAAGTATGATTTTTAAAAATATCTGGGTACAGATATTAAGTATCATAAACTATGATTTTAAAAATATCAGTCTGCATATGTACATTTTAAAAAATCTCATCAGTCTTTATTTCCATGCTTATGGGGTTATGCTACGGTGATTTAAATATTGTTTTCACATGGTGAAAAACAGTAGATATGATTTTTAAATAAGTAAGATTATATTCATAAAAGTTTGAAATTTAAAAATATGGAACATTGGTGTTTTTTTTGTTTTGTTTTTTAAATCACACCAGTCTGCATACCCATGCTTATGGGGTTATGCTACGGTGATTTAAATATTGTTTTCACCTAGGGTGAAAAACAGTAGATATGATTTTTAATAATATGCAACATCACATTCATTTATCATAAAGTTTGATTTTTAAAATATGGACCATTGGTGATTTTAAACCAAATCAGTCTGCATATCCATGCTTATGTGTATTAATATGGATTATCATCGGATTTACTGCTTATGTGAAACTTTTTATGTGAAAAAGCTTTTATTATGAAAATCATGGATCAGCCGTCGGCTTACCGCAACATACTTCACTCTTCTACGAATGCTATTTGTGTGTTATAATGCAGCGCTATCTTTTAATGTGAAAAGACGGTGATATATACAGCGTTATAATTTAGTAAACCGATCTTTCGGATAGCTAACCATGCGGCATGGTGATAGAACATGTGTGTTGGTTAGCATCTCGTGCTACGCTGCTAACGGATCTCACACATTGTTATGGGCGCTATATCATTTTGCTTTTGTCTGTATATGTTTCAGAAAAACATTGCTGATGCTTCTGACGGTATACTGGTATATATTTTACCAAATAATCATCGTTTTAAACACTTTCTGAAGCGTCACATTCAGGTATGGAATGGATATGGTTGCCCATGAGTTCAAACAACATCCAGTTCACAGACAAATAGCGCCCCCACAGGCCCGGAGTTCAAACAACATCCAGTTCACAGACAAATAGCGCCCCCACAGGCCCGGAGTTCAAACAACATCCAGTTCACAGGCAAATAGCGCCCCCACCAGTCCCGGAGTTCAAACAACATCCAGTTCACAGGCAAATAGCGCCCCCACCAGTCCCGGAGTTCAAACAACATCCAGTTCACAGGCAAATAGCGCCCCCACCAGTCCCGGAGTTCAAACAACATCCAGTTCACAGGCAAATAGCGCCCCCACAGGCCCGGAGTTCAAACAACATCCAGTTCACAGACAAATAGCGCCCCCACAGGCCCGGAGTTCAAACAACATCCAGTTCACAGGCAAATAGCGCCCCCACCAGTCCCGGAGTTCAAACAACATCCAGTTCACAGGCAAATAGCGCCCCCACCAGTCCCGGAGTTCAAACAACATCCAGTTCACAGGCAAATAGCGCCCCCACCAGTCCCGAAGTTCAAACAACATCCAGTTCACAGGCAAATAGCGCCCCCACCAGTCCCGGAGTTCAAACAACATCCAGTTCACAGGCAAATAGCCCCCCCTAGTGCCCTGAAATGATATACAATGCACTCCTTACTGTGATAGGTCATCCTATGGTTGGAGATGATTTTGTTTAGAGCAAATTGTTTTAATCTAGCTATTTAAATGCTGATGTGATGTATTTAAATTTTCCAAGTTGTATGATTCATAAATTATAGGCGTGTGTGTGTGTGTGTGTGTGTGTGTGTGTGTGTGTGTGTGTGTGTGTGCGCGTCATCAACCATATAAAACGGCCCCACCAGGCGGCTTCAAATCATAATATGTTTTTCCCCCTCAGATTCAAACGTCGAGCGGAACGCCTTTGATGCCATTAATTCATGTGAGAACTTATTTTCTATTCTTTATAAATTAAATGTACCAATTTTTATGCGTCTTTATTTATTAATTTTAATTTATTTTAAGTTTTACTTATTTTTAATTCGTAGTGGCTACGCATGGGTTTGATGGAGACAGCACTGCCAATGGTAAGAACAAGATCCACCTTCAACGTAATGTTTTACGTTTAAGGAAATCTAACGTTTTATTTATTTTATAGATTTCATCCAATTCGTCACACAGCCTGGATTCCCGGTGGTCGACCTTACTGAAGACGAGAATGAACAAGACACCATCGTCGTAACAGATAGGCGAGACATAGTCGGAGATCAAATAGTTCCTACCCCCACAGCTTTAGACCAACCAAAGAAAAAGACTAGAAAAACGAATTATTCTGTACCCCCATTTAGTCCTGAGCTATTTAATGGTGAGGCTATCTACATGTATTAAAATTTAAACTCAAATTTGTCATACCATTATGATTGATTGTTATATTTCCATACAGCAGGTTCGGATAGAATCCATGATGATGATGATGACGATGTGACTGACTGGGGTGTGGCTCAACTCCACGCTTGGGATCAGAGCTCTTGGACGAGCGAGCGTGGCGAAGCGTCGAACGCCGGTCAGACGCCATTTCATTTTCACCAATCGTCGGAAGAGATCGATGTTGAAGAAGTAGCGCTGACCCCTCAACCAGTCGATGAACCATCCAACGATAAGCCTCTGATTCGCCAGCTCATTAATTCAATAGATGCATTTCGCAGTGAGTTTCGTGAGGCGAATGCGGATATAAACAGGAAAATTGATGCAAATCCTGCAAGGCAGGAAGAAAACCATAGCAGAATAGATGCCTTACGTAACGAGCTACGATCCTTTCAGCCAGAGATACATAGCAGATTCGATGTTCAGGATCGTTTTTTTCAGAATGTGAGCGATGAAATATTTCACCGCATCCATATTATCCGATTAATCATGGATGAGGATTCTGATATAAACGAGCATATGTCAACGCAACACCATAGTGAAATGCTGCTCAGGCTTCATCTTCTCCATACCCTCATAGATGAGATGTCTGCTACAATTAATAGTTTACTCACGATCCATTTTGTACCGCGTTAGATCATGTATTGATTGTTATATACACTCTTTGATTTTATACTCTTTGATTTATATTCCTTTTATATACTCTTATTATATTACATGTATACACTATGCTATTTTATCTATGCTCTATGATTTTGTAATATCTCACGTTTTATACTCTGTGATTGTTTTATACTCTGTGATGTTAGTCTGAATTTCAAAAATGGATGGATCAAAATACTTCTTTTCAGACGCTCGTCAATCAGACCAATCTGACACAGAACTGTCTCCGGATGAGCTTGAAACGATAAGTATGCTTCCAGATTCTTTAGAACAGTATCTTAATGTAGAATCGTCACACCAATCTGCTGATTTGGATCTTTTTGAATTAGTCGTAAATCCAAATATGAATCTCTATGACCCACCCATACAACACGGTGCAGGGTTAAATACCGCCGAACCACCCCCAGATCCTGACGACGATAGTGTAGAACATCCTACCGACGATGATAATACTTTCCGCGAAGGTAATCCTCCTACACATGAGCGATTAAGTCCCCTCGACATTGATGCGTTGATTCGCCGGGGTGGGTTCGTTAACGGATATCACGTTTTACCACGACCTCGTTTCAATAGCGTATCGTTGAGAAGGAGCATGAATCTGAGAGTCATCAACTCTGCAGATCTGGCCGATTATCATCGTTACTTACACGACACACTGAGCGGGATTGTTACTTTTGCTAGAGATTTTGGTGAGGATGTACCCGTGATTAATTTGACCGTGTCAGCCTCCAGTCTACAAATACCCATCAGCGCTGTTTTAACCGATGGAAATAATTATGACCCCAATTTGCTTTACGACCAAATTGAAAAAGTTTTACAGAGCAACGATCAGTTATTATCGGACCAGGCCGTTGAGATAGAAGCTACCGTTGTTATGAACAGGCAAGGAGGTGGGGGTCAACGACGTAAACTTATGGATCTGGCCATTGGTGAGGTGATCAAAAGAAAAAAAAACAGTTTATTTTGCCCCACAAATATTTCGAATAATTTGTGCTTCTCCATTTGTCTCGCCCGTTTTCTTAACCCACAACACCCGAGACCGAGTTAGAAAATCTGGCTACCACCATCCAAAACAGTGCAGGCTTCTCAATCCAAGATCCAATCGCTTTTAGCGACATAGCCTCATTTGAACGAGCTCTAGGCATTAAAATTGTCGTATTTCACAGATCTAACGCAGCTGTCTTAGAAACGTACAAAACTTGTGATGAACCCCATCCGAAAACGGTGTTCCTCTATCACCATAACGATCATTACTACATGATAACGAGTTTGACAGGGTTCATCGGTTCGGAATACGTATGCGAATTTTGTTACAAAAGTTACACCAGTCGCAGAGACCATCGATGCAAACACGTCTGTAACGTATGCTTCGACTCAGAATGTTACACCTACCCTAAAACGACCATACACTGTCTAGATTGCATGCGTTACTGTAAATCGAGCTATTGCTTCGAAATGCATAAAAAAAACCCACCTCCGGGTCACGAAAACCCCGCCTGTGATCTTATAAAATACTGTAAACTATGCAACAGACGCTACCAGGTTAAACCGGGAAACAAGAAAACCAAACACGTATGCGCTCCGGACAAATGCGACCATTGTCGCGAAATTCTGGTGGACGAGGGAGAACACCAATGCTTCATACAGCCCCTAGCGCCTAAGGAGTTTTGCGAAAAATACATTTTCTACGATTTTGAAACGCGTTATGAAAATGGGAGGCACGTGGCTAATTTTGTTTGCGCGATCACGTTCCAAGGGGAGAAATTTGTAGCTCGCGGTACAGGCTGTATAGCTAAGCTAATCAAGCGCTTCAGACAGCCGCGATATGAAGGCTGCTGCTTCATTGCTCATTACGCCTCCAGATTTGACTCCTTTCTCATTCTGGAGTATTTCTGCAAAGCTGGGATTGCCATCGAGGTTATCATGCAGGGATGTAAATTAATCCTTATGTATGATGAAACGTTTGCGCAGCGATACCTCGACAGTCATTCATTTTTCCCCGTTTGCCCTAGCCAAAATGCCAGCTGCGTTAGACTTGACGACGACTGAAAAAGGCTACTTTCCACATCTTTTCAACAGAGTGGAAAATGCGAAGTATTTCGGACCTTACCCCGACAAAAAGTTTTACAACTACGATAACATGTCGGATAAAGACCAACAAAAGTTCGATGCCTGGTACAGCACGGTTGAGGGTAAGTTCTTTGACTTTAAGAAAGAACTGTACGAGTACGGCGTTAACGACGTTGTGTTATTACGCGAAGGTTGTATGAAATATCGCCAGTCGTTCATCGAATGCACCAAACTTGACCCTTTCAGTTTTACGATGATCGCTAGTTGTGCGATGGGGATCTTCAAAACACATTTCCTTAAGAAAAATACGCTGGCTCTCACGCATAACAAAGCGTACATCCGACAGAGCAAATGCTATTCATCTGGTTCAATAGAATGGCTGGAGTATGTCAAAAAGACTCGAAACGTCGACCTACACCACGCCTTGAACCATGGCGAAGTATCCTTCGGTAAGTACTTTTTAGACGGTTACTACGAACAGAACGGGTTGAGGTTTGGCTTAGAATACAATGGTTGTGTACACCATGGACACTGCTGTCGCTTTGAAGCCCATCAGACACACCCCTTGTCGCGAGTACCTTACGGGGTTCTCAGGAGACAGTTTGACGATAAGGTCGAAATTCTGCAGAAGACGGTTTGCAAATCGAGGTTCTTTGGGAATGCGAATGGAGCAAAATGAAAAAGACCGATCCCTCCGTGATAGAATTTATGGACAATTATTCGGCCCCCGAGAGATTGAAACCGCGAGACACTCTGTTTGGTGGTCGAACTAACGCTTATAAACTCTATCACAAGGTGACCGAAGATGAAAAAATAAGGTATCTCGATTTCACCAGCCTCTACCCCTTTTGCCAGGCTAGGAAAAGCAATCCGATCGATCATCCACAAATCATTTTCAAAGATTTTGAACCGATTGAAAATTATTTCGGCCTTATCAAAGCGACCGTGTACCCTCCCCGCAAATTACTGCACCCGGTTCTCCCTTACAGATGCGAAGGAAAACTCATGTTCCCGTTATGTAGAACTTGCGCTCACGAGCAAAACCAGACCTCAACCTGTACCCACACGGATCAGGAAAGATCGCTGTCGGGCTGTTGGGTCAGCATCGAGCTTTTAAAAGCCGTCGAGAAGGGTTATGTGGTAGCCAAGATAGACGAGGTTTGGCATTTTCCTCAGCGGTCAGACGCATTGTTTGGCGATTATGTCAAAACGTTTCTGCGTTTGAAACAACAAGCGTCAGGGTATCCGTCGAATGTGGTCACGGAGGCTGAGAAAGAGACTTACATCCCTGAGTATTTTGAAAAAGAGGGGGTTCAACTCGACCCCGAAAAGATCAAGTACAACGCCGCCCAGAGGGCAATCACGAAATTGATTCTCAATTCGCTTTGGGGTTGGTTCTCGTTAAGACAGAACCTGCCTCAAACGACTCTGGTGAACGACCCCGAAGATTTCACCAGAATCGTTTTTGGTAATACCGACACACTGTCCTATTTCACATTCGTCTCGGACGACGTAGCTCTCGTTCAGCATAAACCTGACAAAGACGATGTTTGTAAGGCGCACGACGTTAACGTGTTTCTAGGAGCGTTTACAACGGCTCATGCACGACTGGAATTGTACGAATTGATGGACAGACTCGGCGACCGGCTTCTTTACTCAGATACGGACTCCGTCGTCTTTGTGTCTAGGGAGGGGGACTGGGAACCGCCTCTAGGGGGTCATTTGGGGGAGCTGACGAGCGAGCTAGACGACGGCGACTTCATAACGTGTTTTTGCACGAGCGGGCCTAAATCTTATGGGTACAAGACGGCCAAAGGTAAGACGTGCATGAAAGCTAAGGGTATAACATTGAATGCAAAAAACTCCCGAGCCATCTGTCTGGAATCCCTGATTGGTCTGGTTGACGGTTATGTGACGTCGCAGGATAGCGCCAAACACATCCTGGCTCACACCGAAAATATTGTGAGGAATAAAAAGACTCTCACATTGCACAACAAATCAGTCGTTAAAAAGTTCAAGGTGGTGTATAATAAACGCAGACTTTTGCCCGATTTCACCACTCTTCCTTATGGCTACTGATCAGGTGATGCACAGAGGGTCTCAGGTTGTTTCCGATTTTGATTTCAGACTTCAACATCCATTTAGTTGTGTTATAAGTGGGCCGTCCAATTCTGGAAAGTCTTATTTTGTAAAACTTTTGTTGGAAAAGGGTTTGACTATAATCTCCAAGAAAATTGAAAACATTGTATGGTTGTATGATTGCTGGCAGCCTTTGTACGACGATGTACTGAAATTGTACGACATTAAATTTGTGCATGGAATACCCGAGAGTCTGAATGACGATGATTTACTCATAAAACAAATCTTCTCATCGTGGATGATTTGATGCAGCAAGCTAGCGCCAACCTGGAACTCCAGCGCGTATTTACGCAATATTGTCACCATCGGAATCTCAGCAGCATCTATATAGTGCAAAATTTATTTGCACAGGGTAAGTCCAGTCGAACCATCAGCTTAAACGCCAATTACATGATTTTGTTTAAAAACCCCAGGGACGTCAATCAGGTAGCGATGCTAGGACGACAAATGTACCCGGGAAACACAAAATACTTTATGGAATGTTATCACGACGCGGTCAACCGATCTTTCGGATACCTATTGATAGACTATAAAGCTAAAACTCCGGAGCAGTACCGTCTCAGAACAGGATTGCTGTCCGACCGTCAAGTGGTTTATATCCCGAAAAAAAGAAGAACGTGATAAATCGTCATGTCCGCCAGACTTTGTAAACATCTGCCGGTGTTAAAACTGCTACATAAAGCGTCTCCTAAACAACGACGTGTTATTTTACAATCGGTGTCCGACGAATTCATTTTATCGCTGTGCGAATTGGCGCTAAACATCCTCTACGGCACGATCCCGGTCAATCGCCAGCAGTACCAAAAACTGAAAAAGAGAAAAGCGGAAATCAAATTTGTGGCCGATAAAAAAATTGGCATAGCGGCCAAGAAACGAGTCATCAACCAAAAGGGCGGCTTCCTTTTACCTTTATTAAGCGTCGCCGTCCCGTTCCTGACAAGCTTGATAGCCAATCGATAGGATGGAGTACGCTGAGAAGATGTATTTAGTCCCGCAGCATCAGCTGGATAAGATGAAAACTGAGAATGTACGCGAGAACATTCAACAGACTGTGGAAAACGATTTGGACGGTGCCATAAGAAATATTTTACATCGCACCGATTTGAATCCGTACGAAAAAGCCAAACTTTACACCAATACCCTAAGCAGGTTTTTGACCATCGTTAGACAAGGGGATCGTGAGAGCGGGGTTTTAACCCTCTCGTTACCCCATAGTGACCCTGAGCCTAAAGATGCGCAAACGCCAGCCGCTCCCCGCACTGCTAATGTTGAAGACGGTGTTGCTGAGGGGGCTGTGGAGGACGAAGTGCTGAAGAATGTCCCTTCGAGAAGCGTGAAAAACAGTAGATACATATTAAACAAGATGTCTAAAGCTAAAGGACTAAGCGGGTGGAACGAATCGGGGGAGTTTGTGTTCAAGGGTAAAGTCGTACCAGGTTCACACATGGTTGATTTGTTAAAAAATGTGACGGCCCCCCAAAAGGTTCGGGATGACCGGAGACCTCTGGGATGGACGGAGTTTCTACAGGCTTTTGGCGAGTTAAACATTCCTTTTTCTACAGTGCCGAATCAACAGGTCAGGAGCGTGATTAAGTCTCTAAAGAGTAAACCCGCCACCCCCGCCACCACACCCGATGTTAGACCTTATAAAAAGGCACGGAAATATTCATGCTACAGGACTCCGAAAGACTCTGTGTTTAAAATATCGACCGGTGATCCGAGGCAATGGTTGGAATTTTAACGAATGTATCTTACGATTAAATAAAGACGATAAAAAATAAAATGTTTTAAGATTTCTTATTTATAGATCAAACACGTTTGCACACAGGATGACATTTTATCATTACACACATGCGGTCTTAATCTCTTCACAAATAGGGATACCATTTTATCATTTTTAATATAATCGTCGGTGTATAGTTTCAACACACGGTCATAGTCACAACCTTTAGTTAAATGATATAGAAAAAACAAACAGTGCTCCCCACAGGTATTGGATGAATAATCCTGGACTTGTCTGTCGGAATATAATACTTGGGGGTGGTTGGTCGCTAGAAAGTGATCGATGCTGGTTGGGAAGCGGGTGCTGTTGGGTGGATTGCCAAAGCTGTCGAAAAAACAAGCGGGCCCCTCTTCGGGTAAATAAACGGCTATCCAATGCTCACCGGGTAGCCGAGCGGGGTCGGTGTTAATGATCCCCATCGCAGGTAAGGTCCTCACAGGTTTTTTGGGTAGTTGATCGCTCGGTAGAACCCCAAGAAAATGTGTTCTGCACGTCATTTTATCCACGATAGCTGTGAGTTGAAGTGTGTTCATCTCTCAATAGTAATCGATCAGCACCTGTCTGCGGTTAGACACTTCAATGAGAGAATCAAAAACGGCGTAAATGATTAAGTTAACGGTATTTGGCAGCGGTTGTCTGAAACGAGCTTCGACTCTGATATTTCCGGACTTGATAAGCGAAATGTGCTGGCCACACTCTTCATCCGGGGTGAGGTTAAACGCATAAAGCGTGTATCCGTTTATGAAATCGTTACTGTCGATACAGAGTGCGCGGTCTTTAAGGTGTCTACCGGTCGCCATCGAAAGCTGATAAAATTCACGCGCCGCCACACCGGCTTCGAAATTAGGTTGTAGAGGTTTAGCGGGGAATTGCTGAGAATCGACGTAGACGGCTAAGAACTCCAGATTGTAATGTTTGAACGCAAATGGATTTTTTGTGTAGGATCCGGTGAATGCATCGTTGTCGACCATGGCGATGATGATAGACTTTGGCAATGTTCCTAAAAACAGATTTTCTTGATTCAGAACACGAGACCCAGTAGGGATTGAGAACGTTTTTAGACAGACCCTGTCGACGGCGTACTTGGCCGTTGTTGACAGTAACGCCTGTGCGTGAGCCAGTCTCACCGGGGGTGATACAGACACTTTCTTGACAAATAGGGATGCCGCCGTTATATTTAATTTGTAAGCAATGTCGTCGCCCCTCATCAGGCAGAATTCATCTTTTGCTCGAATAAATCGCAACTTAACATCCACCCCATTCAGTAAAAGTTTCTCCTGGAAGAATATATCGGCGTGTATGGGGGTAAACAGTTCCACCTCCCTGCTCCGGCTGGTATAGGTCGCCCTCTTTGTCAGTCCCTCGTTATTGCCAGGGGGGTCATGCACATCCATCTGACCCGCCGAATCTTTGTGAAACAACGATGTGGAGAACAGAGATTCCAACGTATCCTTACCGTAGTTGAGCAGACTCTCTATGATACAGCGATAAGGATAGGTGCTTGAGCTTTGAGATATCAGGCGATCACCCAGGGTTATGTCGACTTGCGAAAATATTGTAGCGCCCGGGTAGTTAATGAGTCCAACCCTAGCCGGATGCGGGATATCGTCTCCGTCAGGCTGCGTGATTTTCACCCGTAGATAGAGCATGGTGTTATTGAGATCCATATAATCATCCCCGTTTCCCGCGATAAAAAACTCTATCGGGGCAGAGGGCGAAAGGGCCGATAACGGAGCTACTTCTAAATAGCTGTTTTTCTCGATGATGGTCTGTGTCAGAGGTACCGTAAATAAGTCCAGCTCGGACTTGATGCACTCTCCCGACATACGATGCAGTAACGCCATGTTAGAATATGGTTTTTACCCCTCTCTTGACCGACGCGTTTCGCCTAACAGTCTTCTTACGCTTTCTACGTACGAGTGAGCGTTTGTTTGATACATGTGTTGTTTTCTTCCTTTTCACCCCCGATTGACCACGCCTTCTCACACCGGGAGGTTTGGACGTTCTCTTACGTGCCATGACCATCAGACCAGATCCGCCTTGAGCTTTAGCATCATTGTCGTGGGAACGCATCAATACATTTGAGAAGACGTCGGATACTATATTTTTAGCAGCCGATTTTAGGTGGGGCTTTGCAATGCTGAAGCCTCTTTTTAACAGAGGTACGGCCATCCTGAACAGACCTCTAAAAATACCCCCTAAGCCGCTACCATACATAACCCCTCCCCCGGCATAACCCGGTAAAGCTCCCCTGGCTTGGTTTTGATAGTAGGCGACATAGTCCGGACTCTCTCTAGGTCTATAATGATAATTCATTTTTTGGTTTAAAGTGTAGTTTTACGATGACTTTCCCGTAAGTGAAGGGTACCGGTTTGTTTTGATCGTCCTTAACCTCTATGGTGATGTCAGTGATGTGATCCTTGGCGATCGATGCGTAATGCGGCTTGTCGTATCTAGCAATGACCGTCTCGTTGGTTTTACCCGATATATGTACGCATCTCAAAAGGGGTACGTGAGAATCGCCGACCACTTGATATTGGATAATGTCCGTGTAGACGTAGAGCGTGTAGAACCCTGCGTTGATGTCGCATTGATGGGGGGCGTACATCATAATGGTTTTCGTCAAATCTGTTTCTTTATCGTAGCTCGATTGTCCGAGATACCCGCCTTTCGCTAATCCTAAAATAATGCCGAGTCTCCCTCGGAAGTAGAGTGAAACGTTGGGTTTTGCCACCAGAAACAGTTTGTTTTTTATTTCATCATGAGTCAATACCCCATGATTTAGGATAAGTTGATTTATAACACGTACGATGGCGCGAATATTCGGGTAGTACCCTCCAGCTATGTTTAATTGCTTCGCTGTGTTTTTTTTAACCGTATCACCATCCGACGCAATGTTTAGGGTGAAATATCCTTCTTTGTCGTTAAAGCTATACCAACTTCTAGGATATTCGATTTCGACTAGTCCGACTTGCCAGGGTCCTTTCAAGCTTATAGCTTTTGGTAGTCTGGTTGTATAGCTGGATATTCGATTTTGGGGGTAAACCCACGACGATGCATTGCATGGTAGCGTGACGTAGAACCCGTGCTCGTCCATGATGGTATGATCTCATCCGTTATGGTCGATGCGTTTTAAGGAGATTGCAAGTCCACCACAGTTTTTTTATCTACATAGCTGTTGAATTTTGAAGGCCATCCTAGCCATTTCACTAAAACAAGCGTAGATTTGCCTTGTTTTTTCTGACCTAAAATCTTTTCCACCTTAAAAGATTTGTTTTTACTCACAATTATTTTTTGCAGCTCTTTTTCATAAAAAACCCCTTCAAGGACTTCGCCGTCATAATCGCTGAGTCTGTAGACCGGGGGTTGGCGCGGGATACATGAGGATACAGTGAAAAACTCTTCTGTGTAGTTCTGCTCATAACCTTTGGCAAACGGACCTCTCACTTTAGAAATCCTGACGACGTCGCCGACTTTGAACTTTAATACGGGTTTCTCGGTCTTATTCTTCTTTACATCCCCATACAAGTTTTGAAACACTTGACCCTCATTGACTCTGCTGACGTCCACGGGTCTCATTCTGATACTGCGATGATAACTGGTATTGTACCCTTGAATAATGTCCTGTAAAACATCTATGTATCGTCGTGAATTGGTAGCCGTTAAAAATCTCCACATGCGACTTTTTAACGTTCTATTAAATCGTTCAACGACGCTGGCTTTCAAATCGGTAGCGGTAGCGAAATGATTAATGTCATGCTTTTTCATGAGATTTTGAAAATGTTTGTTAAAAAATTCCTTCCCCTGATCCGTCTGCAATTTCTGTGGGACACGCCCCTCTTCGAGTATAGACTCGAACGCTTTGGTAACCTCAACCCCGCTCTTATTCTTCAACACCCTGGTCCACGCGTGTTTGGTGAAAACGTCCACGCAGGTCAGCAGATATTTATGACCGTCATTATCCTTGGCATAAGCGGTCATGTCGACCAGATCAGCCTGGAACTGAGTATCGATTCCGTATACAACCACCCTATTTCGTTTGTATTTTATCGGCGCTGTTTTGTGTAATGTGTAAGCATCCTCACCAGCCAGCCATTCTGAAACCTGTTTATCGCTTAGGCGGACTCCGCTATCTTTTAAGACGGCATCTTTTAATCGTTTTTTACCCCCTAAAGAACCTGGGTTGGACGGTGTATAATAAGCCTTTTTCATGAGCTCGGACATGATGATGATGATGTTTCACCCGCTGTGAAAGAATGAGAGGTACGGATGATTTGAATCAATCTTTTATTAAAAAAATATGGATATAATGACGTTACAGAATATACAGGCTAAGTAAAAATGGTTATAATGACATGTCTGTACACGCTAGGTAAAAAAAATGAATATAATACAACAAACATTAAGTAAAAATGGATATAATCATGCTACATGCACACTCAAGGTTAAAATGAATATAATACAACATAGTAAAAAAATGGATATAATGACGTTACAGTCTAAGTAAAACGGATATAATACAACGGTCTAATCACAATCTAGCCAGAATAAAAAGTCGCGGAACACAAACATGTTTCTGTTTAGGACATAATCGGTAAACAGTTCAATAATTTGGTCGACGTTGTTAATCAATTGACGACGTTCGACCATCTCCTCATCATCAGTGTCTAACCCCTTTGACTTTTTGACCAAATGGATACATACATCAACTACAAACGTGAACATGGATAACGTATCATAGACACCGATGTCAGACTGTGAACCGTACAGCCAATCGAGAACCTGTTTTATCACATAGAATACTTGTTCGTCATCGTCAAGACATGCGGAGATCATAGAGCACCATGTATTGTTACGACCCAGACCTCTTACATTTATCATCATTTTCTTGAGATTGGTCTCACGTGTACTGTCGTCATCATCCCGTAAAATTTCAAACGGGGAATCGGATGCGTCCTCAATAATCTTGTTCATAAGACCGATGATCTGGTCTTTGTAATGATCTTTAAACATGGATGCTATAAAGTGTGTTATACTCCCCACAACGCCCATGTCGGAGGAGGTTTGGTCACTCCCCATTCACGATGGAGAGACCTTCCCAGAGATCAACGACGTCGTAGATGATCTCCTTGCAGGGTTTGTCCAGAAGTCTCCCCCTGATTTCTTCTAGCTTGGCTGTGATGAATGGTTCGTCTTTTGATTCATGCAGAATACCCCCGACTGTTCCTTGAATACGGTGGGGTCGAGATTTTAACCCACACCGGTTGAGGATAATAGTAATGATGGTATGAAAATTGGGTTTAAACAGCTTGCCTGACAGTTCATCAAAGTGTGGGTCGAAGAAGTAGTTGGGAGGGTCAAACAGGCAGGAATGCTGCAGCTGGCTAGGATGATCAATCGCACACCCCTCACATTCCTCCTTCAGCTTATCACCAATGAGATGTTGCAACAGCACCACGACCGCTGCTTTTATGATTTTGAATCCAACGTCGCTGAAACATCCGTCTGTAGCATCTAAATTGGGTTTAGCATCGGGGTCGTTGCGTCCGTCGGACTCGTAAGTCAGGTTGTGAGATCCAAGCTTTTTGTTGGATGGTGGTGAAGGTTTAGTGCAAGCGCAGTCGCACTCGATCTCCAAATCCCAGTCTAAGCGACGTTTGGTAGTTTTAGTCTGAGCCCAGTCGTTTTCAAAGCACGGTGCCAAGGCTATGCGACGTCTGGTAGTTTTGGCCGGGGGCCAGTCTTTGTGGAGACCCGATGGTCCGGCGTCGTCGGTCAGAATATGGTCGGTCACGCTATCGTCAGGGTCGAGAATGTTGCCGAAAGAGATACCGCAGCTGCACACGTGTGTGGGTTCTGGACCTCCGTCTTCAGCCATGGTTTATATGTGTTTGCTCGGGAGGGTCTGGTCGCTGGAATTTATGAGGTTGTAGAAGAGGGCGGAACGTTCTAGAATTTTAACCACGGTTTATAAAGACGCTTGGGAGGGTCTGACAGTCGAGCTTTAGGATGACTGTAGTGAATGGGCGTGGATGGCTTAGTAAACGAACTGCTGCGCGCGCATCTCTCGGGGTGGAACAGCAGCACTTTGATTTTGTTGTATCCGTCGTGCAGGTCACACCATTTGAACATTTTGTTGATGGCTGAAAAAAAACTAGTCAGCAGATTCAGATCGCACCAATTGAACACAAATTGCATTTCGTACAGATCGTGATGCTCGTTAGGCCGGATAACTCCTGATCGAGTGCTGTCTAGCTTTGTCTTGTCTTTACAGCAGAATATGTAGACAGAATCATTCGGCTTCTTTTTAGTATGGTCACCTACCACACGGTACCGGGTGTTTGGGCTTACACCGTCCCACTCGGCAGTGTACAAAGGCTCTTCGCCGATGTCGTGCAGATCCTTCCAGACAAACGTGTAAAATAGAGTCCAGTCTTTTTCAGGAAATACAACACACGGATCTTCCCCAGGCTGAAACTCACCCACGCCGTCGGCGGTGTAGAGTATAACAATTCGTGAGGGTTTATGAAATTTGTACCCGAATACACGGTTACTACACATCATATATTCAGCTTGAGTCCATTCCGAAGTTTCATGGAGAAAGTTTGTCAAACGGACGTGTCCAATGGCCTTTCTCGGTGCCATAGTCAGACTTTCCATCATCTTGCTGGTCAGCGCCATCTCTGGGGTTTTAGGGGAGGATGAACCATCCATGCTCATGTAGCTCATGGTTCTCTTTCTGGTCTGGCTACAACACACAGTCCCTATTTATATAGCGTGCTCAGGAATGCCAGGATATCGGATGACACGCACACACTCACAGACAGACGCACACACACACAGTGCGGAGACTGTCAACTTTAATCCAATTCTTCACCATTGTGAAACGGTAAGATGATTTTACTTTTGTAATTCTAATCTATTCTAATCTATATGCGACATTAGAAAAATTATTTTCTCACCCCGACACGGAGGGGATTTCCCACACCAAGAAGTTATTTCCCCCCGGGGTCAATAGGTCAAAATCAATGGGGCAAAGACAACTGGCAAAGACAACTGGCCACTTCACATATCATACAAAGGTCAATAGGGTAAAGACAACTGTCAACTTGATCGATCGATAGGTCAAAGGTTAATCCCTAAATTAAGCGACCTCCGGAACAACCCCTCCGGAAGGTCAAAGGTTAATCCCTACATCAAAGGACCTCCGGAACACCCTCCGGAAGGTCAAAGGTTAGCCCCGCCCACCTGTCAATCATAGGGTCATAAATCATTTTGACATAAGCCGAATGGTTATAACTACTCACACTGCTTGCAGGGCAGATTATGGGAAGGAGCCATCTTCTAAAAAGCACATCAATCTCATCAATAGGTTTCTGTAGTGTAGTGCTCATCACATTCGCCTAACTCGCGAAAGGTCCTCGGTTTGAAATCGAGCAGAAACAGTGGTTGGGGTCTGACAGAAAATTTATACTGTTTGCCACGCTAGGTGAGTGTAGCGCTCATTTCCTTTATACGCTTTTTAACTCTCTTGGGTCGTTTTTTTTCCACATAGCAGCAACATAGACTTAAAATACTCCGTCATTTTACGTCATATAAATAAAATCAATACATGATTATAAACTATAGAGGGTCTTCTTTTTTTGTGTACACTCACATTAACATCAAAACCGTGTGCTTTTGTAAAATGAAGAAAATAAACAGGGTGTGCTTTCTGCCTCTCTGTCTCCGTTAAATTTTTTTCTGGTGCACGTCTCTAAACTTAAACAAAGCTCAGCGAATACTATTCACACAAGCACGAGCAATATATCTTTATAATCATTTAAGTTTGTACTTTTAAAATATCTAATTCAAAACTAAAATAAATATTCTCTGTTTATGTAATCTATTAAAAAAGAGAGAGGTGTCAGCCGATCTACTTATCGTTCTCTTAGCTCATTATTCTGCTAATCTGACACGCCCACGGAGAGCGCGCGGTATTCAAACGCAAATGATCTGAAGCAACACATGCAAAGTGTCAACGCCCCTCATAAACGCGATAACACAACAAATGTAATCATCAGATTAATGTAGCCTACTATTTCTTCTTGCGAGGCTGTGTGAGGAGTAATCCTGGGACATTTACCTCAGAACATGTGCTGTTTTTTTTTCATTCCGAGGAGCAACGGATCCATCTGATAAGTAAGTTCTTTATTATTATTGTTCTAATCGCGATATCATAGTGTATGTAAACCGCAAAAAGACTGTTTAAATATTAATCGCGTCTGTGTGTGAATGAATGAACTGAACAGTTTTTACCAAACCCTATTGCTATACTGAGATGAGTGAAAATCGACTGAAATATGTTGAAATAACGTTAAAATGTCTTTGTATTAGCAACGTATTAAACTGCAAATTAAAATTTATGCCCTAATATAGGCTCATAAAAACAACAAACGATATGCCTATGTTACAGACGAAATATGAAAGACAACATTTTGTTGACTAGTTTTGGATAGATTATTAACTGTTTAATGTAAAATATGCTACTGCCACATTGAATAAGCTTTTGTTCACCAATTTCTGCTCAAATGTTATATATTACGCTATGTTTGTTTTGTCAAAAATAAAGTCATCAAGTAGGATGCTATTATAGTGTTTGTTCCAATGTAGGCTTTATTCAAACTAATGAATCCTTAACTATGAAATATGTATGATAAAATGTATAATTTAGTTTTTACAAAGAAATATGAAATATCCATCTGAGAAGTAAGTTTTTTTATTATTGTTCTAATCGCGATATCATAGTGTATGTAAACTGCAAAAAGACTGTTTAAATATGAATCGCGTGTGTGAATGAATGAACTGAACAGTTTTTACCAAACCCTATTGCTATACTGAGATGAGTGAAAATCGACTGAAATAGGTTGAAATAACGTTAAAATGTCTTTGTATTAGCAACGTATTAAACTGCAAATTAATATTTATATGCCCTAATATAGGCTATCATAAAAACAACAAACAATATGCCTATGTTACAGAAGAAATATGAAAGACAACATTTTGTTGACTAGTTTTAAATAGATTATTAACTGTTTACTGTAGCCTAAACTATAGACTACTGCCACATTGAATAAGCTTTTGTTCACCAATTTCTGCTCAAATGTTAAATATATTAGGCTATGTTTGTTTTGTCAAAAATAAAGTCATCAACTAGGATGCTATTATAGTGTTTGTTCCAATGTAGGCTTTATTCAAACTAATGAATCCTTAAATTTGAAATATGTATGATAAAATGTACACTTTAGTTTTTACAAAGAAATATTACACTTGAAATATTGTTATTTTAATTGTTGCTGTAATTGTAACCTTTTTAATAAAATAGCAAATAATATATTTACAAGGTAGATGTAAACAAAATCTTAAAAGGTCAATATAAGCCTTCTCTTCAAATTATTTGTATTGTGTTTTATTAGTGACAAATTTGGGGAGAGGATACATATTCAAAACTTTCTGAAAATACAGTATGAGAATTAACTACACAATTACTAGAAATGTTCACCTTGGATATTATACAATTTGCAAGCAAAAATACAAGTGGAAAAATACTATTTTTTATAGATGTTTCCAACTGTGAACCAATTTTGTAGTATATATACACATTTCTTTTCTTGTGTCCTTGTATTCTTTCTTGTGGCTCAGTGACACACCTGTGGAAAGCTCATTATGCGGCTCATTAAGCAGGTCTTTTGTCTTCACAGGTGTGAATCAGACCATTATACATGAGTCACGCCCATTTCGCATATTGCCTTTCCAAACAAAAAGTGTTTTACTAAATTTAAATCAATGTATTGTTTTATGTGAATGATTTGGAAGGATGATTTTCAGATCATTTTGAAGCAAAAATCCTAGGCGAGAACATCAATTAGTCAAAAGTCTTGTGGACACATATTTAGTATGTGTTTTGTGGCCTTATTTCAGAGACTTTAAGTTTTAGTTTTTTCAATAACCATGCATAAACAATATTCTCTCAAAAATACAAACATGTACATACATCTTGCTAACATATTATGGTAGCCCTGTTTGTGCTATATAGAGTGAATTTACACCTTTGCCATTAACATGTTTATAAATAACTGAAAAAAGCTCAAATGTTAGAGCATGTCAGAACACCTCCAGAACCCCAAAAACACTTTGGACCCCAGAGGGTTAACAAGCGTGCACCTAAAGATTTATGTCTGCCACCTGAAGACGTGTTTCCGTAGTGCAGAGGTTATCACGTTCGCCTCACACGCGAAAAGGTCCCAAGTTCGAAACTGGGTGGAAACAGTGGGTGGTTTTTGCAAAAATTTCGTATGCGATTTTCTGTTGAGCAGGTCAGTACACTTGCAGGGATGTTTGTGGTTTAATCTCTTTAGAAAAGGACAAAAATAAAACAAATGACCGTTGAGGTTTCCTGTACAGTAATAAAAAATGTTTGGTCTGCAAACAAAATTAGCAGCTTTTTGCCATTTTTAAAACACTGGGCAGTCTATAGTTTCAGTCGCTTTTGAACAAGCGTACCCCAGAAGCGGTGGGACTGACGTCCAAATCAAGTTTCGGAAGTTAAGTGGTTATCACGTTTGCTTTACACGCGAAAGGTCCTCAGTTCAAAACTGGGCGGAAACAAGTGGATGCGTTTTAAATATAAATGCTGCAATTCGCTACAAAACCCTTACTTTTGAGACAGGTGAAGGCCATCGTACCAAGGAGCTGTAGGCAGACTGCCATGCCGAATGACACTAGGTGGGTGCCGAATGACCTCTGTTCTGTTGTTTGTGGAATTCACAGACTGTCACACTGCTTGCAGAGCAGATTATGGGAAGGAGCCATCTTCTAAAAAGCACATGCACCTCATCAATAGGTTTCTGTAGTGTAGTGGTCATCACATTCGCCTAACACGCGAAAGGTCCTCGGTTCGAAACCGAGCAGAAACAGTGGTTGGATTCTGACAGAAAACTTTAACTCTTTTCCACGCTAGGTGTGTGCAGCGCTCATTTCCTTTATATGCTTTTTAATAAGCGTGCACCTAAAGATTAATGTCTGCAACCTGAAGACGTGTTTGTAGTGTAGTGGTTATCACGTTTGCCTCACACCCGATAAGTCCCCAGTTCGAAACTGGGCGGAAACTGTGGGTGATTTTTGCAAAAAATTCGTATGCGATTTTCTGTTGAGCAGGTCAGTACACTTGCAGGGATGTTTGTGGTTTAATCTCTTAGAAAAGGACAAAAATAAAACAAATGACCATTGAGGTTTCCTGTACAGTAATATAAAATGTTCGGTCTGCCAACAAAATTAGCAGCTTTTTGCCATGTTAAAAACACTGGGCAGTCTATAGTTTCAGTCGCTTTTGAAAAAGCGTACCCTAGAAGCGGTGGGACTGACGTCCAAATCAAGTTTCTGAAGTGTAGTGGTTACCACGTTTGCTTTACACGTGAAAGGTCCTCAGTTCAAAACTGGGTGGAAACAAGTGGATGCATTTTAAATATAAATGCTGCAATTCGCTACAAAACCCTTACTTTTGAGACAGGTGAAGGCCATCGTACCAAGGAGCTGTAGGCAGACTGCCATGCCGAATGACACTAGGTGGGTGCCGAATGACCTCTGTTCTGTTGTTTGTGGAATTCACAGACTGTCACACTGCTTGCAGAGCAGATTATGGGAAGGAGCCATCTTCTAAAAAGCACATGCACCTCATCAATAGGTTTCTGTAGTGTAGTGGTCATCACATTCGCCTAACACGCGAAAGGTCCTCGGTTCGAAACCGAGCAGAAACAGTGGTTGGATTCTGACAGAAAACTTTAACTCTTTTCCACGCTAGGTGTGTGCAGCGCTCATTTCCTTTATATGCTTTTTAATAAGCGTGCACCTAAAGATTAATGTCTGCAACCTGAAGACGTGTTTGTAGTATAGTGGTTATCACGTTTGCCTCACACGCGATAAGTCCCCAGTTCGAAACTGGGCGGAAACTGTGGGTGATTTTTGCAAAAAATTCGTATGCGATTTTCTGTTGAGCAGGTCAGTACACTTGCAGGGATGTTTGTGGTTTAATCTCTTAGAAAAGGACAAAAATAAAACAAATGACCATTGAGGTTTCCTGTACAGTAATATAAAATGTTCGGTCTGCCAACAAAATTAGCAGCTTTTTGCCATGTTAAAAACACTGGGCAGTCTATAGTTTCAGTCGCTTTTGAAAAAGCGTACCCTAGAAGCGGTGGGACTGACGTCCAAATCAAGTTTCTGAAGTGTAGTGGTTACCACGTTTGCTTTACACGTGAAAGGTCCTCAGTTCAAAACTGGGTGGAAACAAGTGGATGCATTTTAAATATAAATGCTGCAATTCGATACAAAACCCTTACTTTTAAGACAGGTGAAGGCCATCGTACCCAGGAGCTGTAGGCAGACTGCCATGCCGAATGACCTCTGTTCTGTTGTTTGTGGAATTCACAGACTGTCACACTGCTTGCAGAGCAGATTATGGGAAGGAGCCATCTTCTAAAAAGCACATGCCATGATATCACGTTCGCTTTACACGCAAAGGTCTTCAGTTCAAAACTGGGCGGAAACAAGTGGAGGCATGTTAAATATAAATGCTGCAATTCGATACAAAACCCTTACTTTTAAGACAGGTGAAGGCCATCGTACCCAGGAGCTGTAGGCAGACTGCCATGCCGAATGACACTAGGTGGGTGCCGAATGACCTTTGTTCTGTTGTTTGTGGAATTTACAGACTGTCACACTGCTTGCAGGGCAGATAATGGGAAGGAGCCATCTTCTAAAAAGCACATCCCTCTCAACAATAGGTTTCTGTAGTGTAGTGGTCATCACATTCGCCTAACACGCGAAAGGTCCTCGGTTGTTTAATCTCTTTAGAAAAGGACAAAAATAAAACAAATGACCATTGAGGTTTCCTGTACAGTAATATAAAATGTTCGGCCAACAAAATTAGCAGCTTTTTGCCATGTTAAAAACACTGGGCAGACTGTCACACTGCTTGACCTGAAGACTTGTTTCCATAGTGTAGTGGTTATCACGTTCGCCTCACACCCGAAAGGTCCCCAGTTCAAAACTGGGCGGAAACTAAGGGTGGTTTTTGCAAAAATTTCGTATGCGATTTTCTGTTGAGCAGGTCAGTATACTTGCAGGGATGTTTGTGGTTTAATCTCTTTAGAAAAGGACAAAAAGAAAACAAATGACCATTGAGGTTTCCTGTACAGTAATATAAAATGTTCGGTCTGCCAACAAAATTAGCAGCTTTTTGCCATCTTAAAAACACTGGGCAGTCTATAGTTTCAGTCGCTTTTGAACAAGCGTACGCTAGAAGAGGTTGGAATGAGATCCAAACCAAGTTTCCGTAGTGTAGTGGTTATCACGTTTGCTTTACACGTGAAAGGTCCTCAGTACAAAATTGGGTGGAAACAAGTGGAGGCATGTTAAATACAAATGCTTCAATTCGCTACAAAACCCTTACTTTTAAGACAGGTGAAGGCCATCGTATCAAGGAGCTGTAGGCAGACTGCCATGCCGAATGACACTAGGTGGGTGCCGAATGACCTTTGTTCTGTTGTTTGTGGAATTTACAGACTGTCACACTGCTTGCAGGGCAGATAATGGGAAGGAGCCATCTTCTAAAAAGCACATCCCTCTCAACAATAGGTTTCTGTAGTGTAGTGGTCATCACATTCGCCTAACACGCGAAAGGTCCTCGGTTCAAAACCGACTAGAAACAGTGGTTGGATTCTGACAGAAAATTTAAACTCTTTGGCACGTTAGGTGGGTGCAGCGCTCATTTCCTTTATATGCTTTTTAATAAGCGTGCACCTAAAGATTTATGTCTGCAACCTGAAGACGTGTTTGTAGTGTAGTGGTTATCACGTTCGCCTCACACGCGAAAAGTCCCCAGTTTGAAACTGGGCGGAAACTGTGGGTGATTTTTGCAAAAAATTCGTATGCGATTTTCTGTTGAGCAGGTCAGTACACTTGCAGGGATGTTTGTTGTTTAATCTCTTTAGAAAAGGACAAAAATAAAACAAATGACCATTGAGGTTTCCTGTACAGTAATATAAAATGTTCGGCCAACAAAATTAGCAGCTTTTTGCCATGTTAAAAACACTGGGCAGTCTATAGTTTCAGTCGCTTTTGAACAAGCGTACACTAGAAGTGGTGGGAATGAGGTCCAAACCAAGTTTCCGTAGTGTAGTGGTTATCTCGTTTGCTTTACACGCGAAAGGTCCTCAGTTCAAAATTGGTTGGAAACAAGTGGAGGCATTTTAAATGTAATGCTCCAATTCGCTACAAAACCCTTGCTTTTGAGACAGGTGAAGGCCATCGTACCAAGGAGCTGTAGGCAGACTGCCATGCCGAATCACACTAGGTGGGTGCTGTCCAAATCAAGTTTCCGTAGTGTAGTGGTTATCACGTTTGCTTTACACGCAAAAGGTCCTCAGTTCAAAACTGGGCGGAAACAAGTGGATGCATTTTAAATATAAATGCTACAAAACCCTTACTTTTGAGACAGGTGAAGGCCATCGTACCAAGGAGCTGTAGGCAGACTGCCATGCAGAATGACCTCTGTTCTGTTGTTTGTGGAATTTACAGACTGTCACACTGCTTGCAGAGCAGATTATAGAAGAGGTGGGACTAACGTGCAAATCAAGTTTCCGTAGTGTAGTGGTAATCACGTTTGCTTTACACGCGAAAGGTCCTCAGTTCTAAACTGGGCGGAAACAAGTGGATGCATTTTAAATATAAATGCTGCAATTCGCTACAAAACCCTTACTCTTGAGACATGTGAAGGCCATCGTACCAAGGAGTTGTAGGCAGACTTCCATGCCGAATGACCTCTGTTCTGTTGTTTGTGGAATTCACAGACTGTCACACTGCTTGCAGAGCAGATTATGGGAAGGAGCCATCTTCTAAAAAGCACATGTCCTCATCAATAGGTTTCTGTAGTGTAGTGGTTATCACGTTCGCCTCACACGCGAAAGGTCCCCAGTTCGAAACTGGGCGGAAACTGTGGGTGATTTTTGCAAAACTTTCGTATGCGATTTTCTGTTGAGCAGGTCAGTACACTTGCAGGGATGTTTGTGGTTTAATCTCTTTAGAAAAGGACAAAAATAAAACAAATGACCATTGAGGTTTCCTGTACAGTAATATAAAATGTTCGGTCTGCCAACAAAATTAGCAGCTTTTTGCCATGTTAAAAACACTGGGCAGTCTATAGTTTCAGTCGCTTTTGAACAAGCGTACCCTAGAAGAGGTGGGACTGACATCCAAATCAATTTTCCGTAGTGTAGTGGTTATCACGTTCGCTTTACACGCGAAAGGTGCTCAGTTCAAAACTGGGCGGAAACAAGTGGAGGCATGTTAAATATAAATGCTGCAATTCGCTACAAAACCATTACTTTTGAGACAGGTGAAGGCCATCGTACCAAGGAGCTGTAGGCAGACTGCAATGCCGAATGACCTCTGTTCTGTTGTTTGTGGAATTCACAGACTGTCACACTGCTTGCAGAGCAGATTATGAGAAGGAGCCATTTTCTAAAAATCACATGCACCTCATCAATAGGTTTCTGTAGTGTAGTGGTCATCACGTTCGCCTAACACGCGAAAGGTCCTCGGTTCGAAACCGAGCAGAAACAGTGGTTGGATTCTGACAGAAAATTTTATCTGTTTGCCACACTAGGTGGGTGCAGCGCTCATTTCCTTTATATGCTTTTTAATAAGGGTGCACCTAAAGATTTATGTCTGCAACCTGAAGACTTGTTTCCATAGTGTAGTGGTTATCACGTTTGCCTCACACGCGAAAGGTCCCCAGTTCGAAACTGGGCGGAAACTGTGGGTGTTTTTTGCAAAAATTTCGTATGCGATTTTCTGTTGAGCAGGTCAGTACACTTGCAGGGATGTTCTTGGTTTAATGACCTCTGTTCTGTTGTTTGTGGAATTCACAGACTGTCACACTGCTTGCAGAGTAGATTATGGGAAGGAGCCATCTTCTAAAAAGCACATGCCATGATATCACGTTCGCTTTACACGCAAAGGTCTTCAGTTCAAAACTGGGCGGAAACAAGTGGAGGCATGTTAAATATAAATGCTGCAATTCGATACAAAACCCTTACATTTAAGACAGGTGAAGGCCATCGTACCCAGGAGCTGTAGGCAGACTGCCATGCCGAATGACCTCTGTTCTGTTGTTTGTGGAATTCACAGACTGTCACACTGCTTGCAGAGTAGATTATGGGAAGGAGCGATCTTCTAAAAAGCAAATGTACCTCATCAATAGGTTTCTGTAGTGTAGTGTTCATCACGTTCGCCTAACACGCAAAAGGTCCTCTGTTCGAAACCGAGCAGAAACAGTGGTTGGATTCTGACAGAAAATGTAAACTTTTTGCCACGCTAGGTGGTAGCAGTGCTCCTTTCCTTTATCAAGGAGCTGTAGGCAGACTGCCATGCCGAATGACACTAGGTGGGTGCCGTCCAAATCAAGTTTCCGTAGTGTAGTGGTTATCACGTTCGCTTTACACGCGAAAGGTGCTCAGTTCAAAACTGGGCGGAAACAAGTGGAGGCATGTTAAATATAAATGCTGCAATTCGCTACAAAACCCTTACTTTTGAGACAGGTGAAGGCCATCGTACCAAGGAGCTGTAGGCAGACTGCAATGCCGAATGACCTCTGTTCTGTTGTTTGTGGAATTCACAGACTGTCACACTGCTTGCAGAGCAGATTATGGGAAGGAGCCATCTTCTAAAAATCACATGCACCTCATCAATAGGTTTCTGTAGTGTAGTGGTCATCACGTTCGCCTAACACGCGAAAGGTCCTCGGTTCGAAACCGAGCAGAAACAGTGGTTGGATTCTGACAGAAAATTTTATCTGTTTGCCACACTAGGTGGGTGCAGCGCTCATTTCCTTTATATGCTTTTTAATAAGGGTGCAACTAAAGATTTATGTCTGCAACCTGAAGACTTGTTTCCATAGTGTAGTGGTTATCACGTTTGCCTCACACGCGAAAGGTCCCCAGTTCGAAACTGGGCGGAAACTGTGGGTGTTTTTTGCAAAAATTTCGTATGCGATTTTCTGTAGAGCAGGTCAGTACACTTGCAGGGATGTTCTTGGTTTAATGACCTCTGTTCTGTTGTTTGTGGAATTCACAGACTGTCACACTGCTTGCAGAGTAGATTATGGGAAGGAGCCATCTTCTAAAAAGCACATGCCATGATATCACGTTCGCTTTACACGCAAAGGTCTTCAGTTCAAAACTGGGCGGAAACAAGTGGAGGCATGTTAAATATAAATGCTGCAATTCGATACAAAACCCTTACATTTAAGACAGGTGAAGGCCATCGTACCCAGGAGCTGTAGGCAGACTGCCATGCCGAATGACCTCTGTTCTGTTGTTTGTGGAATTCACAGACTGTCACACTGCTTGCAGAGTAGATTATGGGAAGGAGCCATCTTCTAAAAAGCACATGTACCTCATCAATAGGTTTCTGTAGTGTAGTGTTCATCACGTTCGCCTAACACGCAAAAGGTCCTCTGTTCGAAACCGAGCAGAAACAGTGGTTGGATTCTGACAGAAAATTTAAACTTTTTGCCACGCTAGGTGGTAGCAGTGCTCCTTTCCTTTATCAAGGAGCTGTAGGCAGACTGCCATGCCGAATGACACTAGGTGGGTGCCGTCCAAATCAAGTTTCCGTAGTGTAGTGGTTATCACGTTTGCTTTACACGCAAAAGGTCCTCAGTTCAAAACTGGGCTTAAACAAGTGGATGCATTTTAAATATAAATGCTACAGAACCCTTACTTTTGAGACAGGTGAAGGCCATCGTACCAAGGAGCTGTAGGCAGGCTGCCATGCAGAATGACCTCTGTTCTGTTGTTTGTGGAATTTACAGACTGTCACACTGCTTGCAGAGCAGATTATGGGAAGGAGCCATCTTCTAAAAAGCACATGCACCTCATCAATAGGTTTCTGTAGTGTAGTGGTCATCACATTCGCCTAACACGCGAAAGGTCCTCGGTTCGAAACCGAGCAGAAACAGTGGTTGGATTCTGACAGAAAACTTTAACTCTTTGCCACGCTAGGTGGGTGCAGCGCTCATTTCCTTTATATGCTTTTTAATAAGCGTGCACCTAAAGATTAATGTCTGCAACCTGAAGACGTGTTTGTAGTGTAGTGGTTATCACGTTCGCCTCACATGCGAAAAGTCCCCAGTTTGAAACTGGGCGGAAACTGTGGGTGATTTTTGCAAAAATTTCGTATGCGATTTTCTGTTGAGCAGGTCAGTACACTTGCAGGGATGTTTGTGGTTTAATCTCTTAGAAAAGGACAAAAATAAAACAAATAACCATTGAAGTTTCCTGTACAGTAATATAAAATGTTCGGTCTGCCAACAAAATTATAGGCGGCGAGCTACATAGGCCTACCGTGCACCCCCCCCCCCCCACCTCCCAACAAAACCATACTTTTCTGAAAGGTCTGGATGTGTAGAATATGAATCTGAATGTTAACATTGAAAATTTTGGGTTGCACTACCTGTTTTAGGCCTGTGAATAGGGAAACCCTAAAAAACGATTTTAAGCGATTTTAACAAGTCGAAATTGGCCTAGTCAATCAGAACTGCTTTTAGGTGACCCATTACACACTCAAGCTTAACATATGATGACTTAGATCAAAGGGCACCCTATACTGCTTCCTGGTAAGTGACTAAAATTAATATAGTTAAGGCCTTATGTTGATTTAATGAGCCCATTTCCTATATACAGCATGCACACACACACGAAGGGCCAATCCCAAAGTGAGCCCTGAGGACTAAGGACTAAAGACTCACAGACTTAATTGATCTCAGGTGCTAAGTTAGTGAGTGTGTGAGACCACATGAGCTCAGATAGGTATAGATGGGATTGGAACAGCACTTCACAATGTTTAATAACAAAGACGTTGCTGACACGTGCACCATCTACGTGTGTCGTGCTGTTGTTTACCTTTGTAATTTCCGGATTTCCCATGCACACAGACACACACTAACTATATACAAAAACTACAAACAGCATGGAAAAGAACTATATACAGCATGCAAGCATGCACCCAGACACACAAACGCACAATAACTATATACTAGAACTACATACAGCATGGAAAATAACTATATACAGCATGCACACACACACACACAAATTCACAAGAACTGTATACAGCATGCACACAGACACACACAATAACTATATACAATAACTACATACAGCATGGAAAAGAACTATATACAGCATGCACACAGACACACAAACGCACAATAACTATATACAAGAACTACATATAGCATTGAAATTAACTATATACAGCATGCACACACACACAAATTCAAAAGAACTATATACAGCATGCACACAGACACACAAAATAACTATATACAAAAACTACAATCAGCATGGAAAATAACTATATACAGCATGCACACAGACACACAAAATAACTAGGCCTATATACAAAAGCTAAAATCAGCATGGAAAAGAACTATATACAGCATGCAAGCATGCACACAGACACACAAACGCACAATAATTATATACAAGAACTACATACAGCATTGAAAATAACTATATACTGAATGCGCACACACACACAAATGCACAAGAACACACATTAACACACAAGACCTATATACATCATGCGCACACACACACACACACACACACACACACACACACACACACACACACACACACACACACACACACACACACACACACACACACACACACACACACACACACACACACACACACATGCTGTAAGAGAACTACAGCATACATAGCTTCCCTTTCCCAAAGAAACACTGAACAAATAGTAGGTATAATGACCTACTATTAGGGTAATATGTTTTACCAATCAATAAAATACATGTATATTTCATGCATATGTCAGGTGTAACATGACACTCAAACTGTTTTTCAATCCTGGTCTGACTCAGAGTTGTCATCATCAGATAAGTACTGTTCATCTGTTACGCTATCATCATCTGATTCATCTTCCTCATCCCTGCCACTCACAGATTCAATGATATCTGCCAATTGCTGTGGGAGAACACATCCCTCATACCACAGAGGCTCAATCTTTTGGTCAACCAGTGTCCAACCGTGTCCATTGCAAGCATCAGGGATGTCAGGGTTGGCAATATGGGCCACCTTCCATATTCCAACCTGGTAGTTAACCCTGCTGATGTGTTGCTCTAAACTCCTCCCACATGGGGGGAGTGTAGCCAGGTCCACATTTCTTGAGTGGGCTAGATGCTTGTCATCTTTGGAGCACAGCTCACTCATTCGCAAGAAACGCAACTCATCAACACTTCGTACTCGTGGTCTACTAAACAGAGCACAGGTGAACTCATTGAGGAGATCAAAGAGATCCCTCGGTACATCCCATGTGTCTCCCAGCCTGGCAAGAGTTTCTCCAAACTTTGGCATCCTAGAGAGGGTTTTCAATGGCCTGACTTTGCCTAACCCCTTGAATGCACTAGTGGTATCACAACCACTGAAGGCGTGAAGTGCCATTAGTTCTGTCAAATGTTGCTGAGAGTAACTACGAGACATTTCACTCACATCAATGAGCCTTTTCTTGTTTCCTGTGCCAGTGTGAAACATAATATTTAAGTCTGACATTGCCAGAGCATAGTGTAACAAGATGAAAAATATGTCAGTATCAGGACTCTTAACGACAACATTGCTGTAGTTGTTGTCTCTGGCAAAGTCACAGTAGAGAATGACTCTAGAATCTGTCTCTTCTTGGGTAGACTTAAGGCTCAGGACTTCTGTTCTGCATGTTGAGCTGCCATCTTCAGACGTTAGCAGATATGCTGTTCCTTCACAGGTTATGATCACTTGTCTCCCATGTAGCTTCCTGGCATATGAGTCTTCACTCCAAAGGCGGATGAGTAGTGCAATAAATTGTTGCTTGTTTTCATCATTGGCGAGGAACTGTTTCCAATCTGCTGGCCTTTTGGTATTTTCACCTTTTATGATAAGCTTTTGACCACAACCCCTCCTCTGTCTTTCCATTGTTTTCACAGAATTGGGGAAGTAACTATCTGTGCTGAACACAACATTGCCTGTCTTTGGCATCATGTCAAACACCTTACTGCATATCTGTTTGAAGCTGCCTGGTACCTCCTTCAAGAAGTAAAAGTAGGCATTTCCATCAATAATTACAAGAGTTTGATCTGTGGATGGTAGGGCAGCATCATTGATGGCTTTTACCAGGTAAGCAAATGACTTTGACTTATCTGTTTTGGACAAGAAACCATCAGCAGTGCCTATACTGTACGGCACAGGAGTCAAGGGGTACGTGAGTAGTTCCCTCATGTCCAATTGTAGACCTTGCTGTTGGGACTTCATGAACAACTGGAAAGCAATGTTCCCTTGCTGCTGATACTGTATTACTTTGTGTGTTGTTGTTGTAACTTTGCTCTTTTTGTTCATGTCCGTGAAGGTTTTGAGGCCAAGGCGCTTGATAGGCTCAAAGAAGTCACAACCTTTTTCCAGGCGTGTCGCAATAAAAATATCCTTGGCAACCTTGCCTGCTTGTTCAGCTCTCAAAACATCTCTTTGGACCTCAGCAGATACTGCAGCATCAGAAGAAAGAATAAACAAGTTGTCAGTGCTTCCCAACTCAAAAGGGTTAAGGAAGCTCTCCACTGCCTCAATTGTTTTTCTCACCAACTTTTCACTCCTCAACATCTCAGCTGGACGAAGCTCATTATGCTTGGTTTCTGCAGCTGTTCCAGACAGCATGTCAGCCATACTGAGGGTTGCATTAACATACTGAGATCTAGCATGGGTTGTTCGTACCCAACGTTGGTAGGCATCATAATTTGTCAGAATTCCTGACACACCAAAAGCATTTCCACCAGCACCCCCATGAGATTTAGCATGTCGCATGAAGGTCTCCTCCATAGTTTTATCTACGGCGCAGCGGTTACCTGGAATGAAGGAACGTGCAACGCTAATAGCCCCTCTTTTCAACAACTCTGTGGCTCCAGGATGTGACACTTCAATGTTCGCAATGAATATGGAGAAGTAAGAGAGATATCTGGCATAATTCTGGCCTCCAAAGCTGAAAAACAGGTCTGCCATAAGGTGCAAACACTGAGCATAAAGGGGAAAATCATTATGTTTCACTGCATGGATGAGAGACAGTACCAACCAGATGTGGTCCATGTAAGATGTCCACAGCTGTGCTGTCTTCCCTAGATGTCCAGCTTTTACACTCTCTCGAAACTGTTGATATCCTTCGATGTACTTCTGCAGTGGAACATCATTCCTTGTTGCATCTAAGGCTTCTTTAGAAGGAGCTTTCAGCAGTTCATCTAGTATCCCCTTTGATCCCTCTGGTAATTGAGAGAATACTTCTTTCTCTCCAATACTTGTGAGGTATTGTGATAGGAGAAGTCTTTCAAGACATTCCAATACTGCCTTATGACAGTGTAGTGATCTGTCATAATGTTTACCAGTAAGGACACCTTGAAGAGAACCTAATGCAATCAGCCCAGCTTCCAACAAGATATCAGAGAGACCCGATCCATCCATTTTCTTGCCCACCATCTTCAGATATGCGCAAGCCAGATGAAATGTACCAATCAATATTATGTGTTTATCATACCTAGATTGATCATTCCAAATCAGGGGATATGCTTTCATGCATACCCCCAAGTCGAATGTTGTAACAACATACTGTTGTTGGATTTCTGCTGTTGCCTCCTCAGCATATCGAAGGCATTCTTTTACTGTCTTGTAGTCTGTAATTGGGCTTGGAATAACAGGGTAATAATCAATAGTTGTCAGACTTTCAGGGGTTCGTCCTGACATTGTGATGAAACCTGTCCATCCTGGAAATTGTTGATCTGATTTGCTGCATGCTGTACGGATCAAGACCCACAGAAAGTGCTTCATGGTAGCATCTTGAAGAGCCCTCTCACCATCAGGAATTACTCTTTGGTGTATGGTTATTTGAGGACTTTTCCGTTGTGTAATATAGCAGTCAGGAAGAGCTTCAGCTGACCCCTGCTCAAAAGAATGTCGTTTTGTTTTCCTGGAAGTGGATGGAATATCGATACGGACTCCGCCATGATTCTCCGGCTTGCCTTCTATGTCCTGTAACATAATGCCATGTGCAGTGTGAATTGAATCCATTCCAGTTAAGTTGTTGAGCAACTGATCAAAATTATCAAATTCTGAGTGGAAAATGGAAGGGGCTCCTGGTGATCTAATGATTTGTGTAGACAAAAGACTGGATGTCTCAGCCACAGCCTCAGCAAGTGCAGTTTCCAGTTCAAGGGAGAATGTATAATTCTCTGAATGGCCCAATCGATTAAATAGGGTAATTCATTTTTCACTCCTGAAAAGGTGTCTAAGTGTCATGCATATAAGCATATGCTTTGGAAGTTTCCATTCTCCATTTGTTGTGGCGCGACATATGTCTTGCCCTATTGAATTTACAAGCCTGTTCATTTTGGAGCTTTGTGATTTTGGTTTGCCACATATCACATGACACAGAAATGTCTCCAAATTAGATGGAATTACAATGTTCATGCTTACAAGATCCTGGGCAGAGGGTGGCCATCTCAACTCATCAGCTTTTGCAAAGCTTTCCAGAATCTCCTCATGTAGATAATGGCCAGTCTCCTGGATCATGTCTTTGGAACCAAGTTCATATGCACACTGCACTAGGTTTGTAATGTCACTTTGTGAGTTGTACACAATGTATGTCGAGAAACGGCCTTTTTTGTTTAGCTTGCAGAATGCCACCTTTTCCTTGTATTGTCCATGTGTTTCTAGCTTAGCTTTGAGCTTTTCCCCACGCAATTTGGGATTGGGGAAGTTTGTGCATTCCAGATGAGCTATGTAGATTTTGGTCAGATCAGTCAATTTCATCATTTTGTTTCTGCCGATGATTTCCTTGTCAATTACTCGAGATACAGCACCAAATGCCTCACCGTGAGCTTCTACTAGTTGGATTTGTTTGGCCTTGTTTTCTGTGCTTGCACTTCTCCATTTTTCTTGATGAATTTTCATCAAATTTTTGTTCTGCAACTTTGAGGACTGTTCTCTACCCATCACACTCAAACTCTCTTAACCCCTCAGTCGTCCATATCCCTTTATTTTTTACCTTCTTCCGTGTAATTGAGTTGCAGAATATACAGTCAGGTGTGAAGAGCACCTTGTCACCAGTTGAGGCCCTCTGACTTTGCCTTGAACTTGCTGCTAATAGTTCAGGCTTCTGGTCGAGTCTTTTGAGATTCATGGTGAATCTTTGGTAGCATTCTCTGTGATATCCATCACCTTCTGTAAGGGTGTCTGGTGTAAGTTCACAGGTTACAGTCATTCTGTGAGCAGATTCCAGTGGTTCAGCTAATCTCTTGTCACGTATTTCTTTCATTCTGGCTAATCTTGCATCAGAATCTGCGTTTGCCCATAATTGCACGAGTGGTCCATATACAAGACCAGGGACATGCACAATGCATCTGGACTTTGGTTTTGTCCCATGACATCCCCTATGCCTTGAAGGACCTGCAGTCACTTGGCCCACTGACTCATGTCTTGACTCAGACATAACTGAGCAGTTCAGCTATGTTGAAGAAACCAATTATATAACCGACTAGATTATCTATGTGTATGAGATATGTGTGTGTGTGTGTGTGTGTGTGTGTGTGTGTGTGTGTGTGTGTGTGTGTGTGTGTGTGTGTGTGTGTGTGTGTGTGTGTGTGTGTGTGTATGTATAAGCTACTGGACGTCTAAAATTTCCCTTTGGGATGAATAAAGTATATATCTATTAATCTATCAAATGTCATTTAAAATAATTAAAAACAAATATTTAAAGTAAGCATCAATGTAGTGTAGTAAGACGGGTCAATTATATTAAATTGTAAACTAAAATATCAAACATCGAGCAATTCAGTGAAACAAATTTCTTGCTGTATAGGCAGAGGATGCAGACTTGGAGAATCTGTCTGTGTGAGTAAGAACAGTCTTTCAGGACGGTCTTTATATACCTGTCTGACACAGAGGAAACTATTAATGAAAATTCAACAAATATCTTATTTTGTCATTGGATGAACAACCCAGACAGGTTTCTGATTTGTCAATGAAATGACTTGTGAGCCACACACCTTTGATGGAAAGGGTAATGAGGGTTGGAATGTTAGCACGTTAGCATATTAACTGATACTATGGAAATGGACCTTGATCGATTATATCCATACAAGGCCTTAACTATATTAAATAAAAAATAATTAAAAACAACTATTTAAAGTAACTATCAATGTAGTGTAGTAAGAGTATTGGGTAACCTAAAAGCTGTTCTGATTGACTAGGCCAATCTCGACGTGTTAAAATAGCTTAAAATCGTTTTTTAGGGTTTCCATATTCAGGGCTAAAACAGGTAGTGTATCCCAAAAATGTCAATGTTAACATTCAGATTCATATTCTACACATCCAGACCTTTCAGAAAAGCATGATTTTGTCAGGGGAGGGGGTTGGGGTGTATGATAGGCGAATCTAGGTCGTGGCCTATGCATGAAATGGGCTCATTATATCAACATAAAGCCTTACCTATGTTCATTTTAGACACCTACCAATAAGCAGCATGGTAGATATTTGACCTAAGTCATCATATGTTAAGTTTGAGTGTGTATTGGGTCCCCTAAAAGCTGTTCTGATTGACTAGGACAATCTCGACGTGTTAAAATCGCTTACAATCGTTTTTTAGGGTTTCCCTATTCACAGGCCTAAAACAGGTAGTGCAACCCAACATTTTCAATGTTAACATTCAGATTCATATTCTACACATCCAGACCTTTCAGAAAAGTATGGTTTTGTTGGGAGGTGGGGGGGGTGCACGGTAGGCCTATGTAGCTCGCCGCCTATTAGCAGCTTTTTGCCATGTTAAAAACACTGGGCAGTTTATAGTTTCAGTCGCTTTTGAACAAGCGTACCCTAGAAGAGGTGGGACTGACGTCCAAAACAAGTTTCCGTAGTGTAGTGGTTATCACGTTCGCTTTACACCCGAAAGGTGCTCAGTTCAAAACTGGGCGGAAACAAGTGGATGCATTTTAAATATAAATGCTACAAAACCCTTACTTTTGAGACAGGTGAAGGCCATCGTACCAAGGAGCTGTAGGCAGACTGCAATGCCGAATGACACTAGGTGGGTGCCGTCCAAATCAAGTTTCCGTAGTGTAGTGGTTATCACGTTTGCTTTTCCCCATTCATTTAAGTTGCCATTGTCAGCACCGACACTTCGAGGTCCGCGTGCTCGAAATGGACGACACAAGCTGCTTATTCAGTGGTGCCGTGTCACTTTTCCAAAATCGCATATAAAGAGGCCAAGATTAGCATATATTACCATAGGCTCTCTGTGGACGCCTCTGGGGGTGCCATTGCACCACGTGGGAGTCCACCAAGTGCTTTTGGGGTACACCAACTACCTACTCTTCACCATAGTCCTCCTCAGTACCACAAAGTGCCTATTTTGACCCCTAACCACCTATTTTCTTCTTCATTGCCACGAAGTGCCTATGGGGTCCCCTAACCACCTAAACTTCACCATAGTCTTCCTCAGTACCACGAAGTGCCTATTTGGACCCCTAACCACCTATTTTCTTCTTCATTGCCACGAAGTGCCTATGGGGTCCCCTAACCACCTAAACTTCACCATAGTCTTCCTCAGTACCACGAAGTGCCAATTTTGACCCCTAACCACCTATTTTCTTCTTCATTGCCACGAAGTGCCTATGGGGTCCCCTAACCACCTAAACTTCTCCATAGTCTTCCTCAGTACCACGAAGTGCCTATTTTGACCCCTAACCACCTATTTTCTTCTTCATTGCCACGAAGTGCCTATGGGGTCCCCTAACCACCTAAACTTCACCATAGTCTTCCTCAGTACCACGAAGTGCCTATTTTGACCCCTAACCACCTATTTTCTTCTCCATTGCCACGAAGTGCCTGTGGGGTCCCCTAACCACCTAAACTTCACCATAGTCATCCTCAGTACCACAAAGTGCCTATTTTGACCCCTAACCACCTGTTTTTTGTCTCAATTCACTGTGTCTCTAACTCTGAGCCGAAAAGTCACAGGGCCTCGAAATTTGGCGTGAGGGTAGCCCAGCGGGCCCCGGGGCGAGATCCTTAGTTTCAAGGTTCTACGTGGTTCCCAAGTGTGCGTTTCGGTGGTTCGGCCTGATCCACACATGGTTCAGCTTTCTACATCCCCCAGGGTCTTTCTGGGCCCCAGTGACAGTAGGCAGATTAAGTTTGGGGCCGCCAGGGCCCCCGGGGGCCAAACGGCAAAGCGTCCCACGTACAACTTATCCCATTGATTTTCATAGGTGTTCTGTGGACATTGGGCAACAAGTATTTTTTTTGTGTGACTAGACGTTCCCCTCTCTGTGTGCTTTCCGGGGCCGAGTGACGCAGCTTTCCAAGAAGTTTCGGGCCCCTAGCACCTCCAGGGGCCGAACGAGGTTCAGTGACACGTGCAACTTATTCAATGCGATTTCACAGGTACTTGGTGGACGGTGGTCCGATTCTAGATCACGGGTTTGGTGGTTCTAGATCGGTTCCAAGTATGTGTTTCAGCAAAACGGTTCGAAGGAAACGCCCGATCGGCCCGAAACTGACGTATGCGTCCCGTCACGGCCCCCTGGGACGGGTTCTAGAGTTCCGCGTCCAAAGCTGCTCGTTTGGCCAAAAAACACCCCCTTGACCTGGAAGCGCCTGTGAAGTTTGAACTGAACAAGTTGCACGTGGGCGGCCGGAAATACAGGGCTCGAAAGGTCGCACCGCCTCCAAATTCGCCGCCCTGGTAGTCGAGGGGCCCCCGGTTCTAGATCCCGGATCGCAGGGTTCTAGATCGGTTCCAAGTGTATAATTTTTTTGTGCAAAAATCTCCTCGCTTTGGTTCTACTGAGCATATTTCTTTCTGTGTGTGCAAGAGGGCTGCCATTAATTGGACCATGTGCTCGGTGAAGGGTGGACAGAAAGGTCCGATCGGCCCGAAACTGACACGTACGTCCCGTCACGGGCCCCTGGGGCGGGTTCTAGAGTTCCGCGTCCCTCTGACCTTTTTTCGCGCTAATTGGCCACCAACAGCCCCATGGAATAAGTTGCACGTGGGACGTCAAAAAAACAGGGGCCAAAAGGGGTCGAAAGGTCGCAGCGGCCCCAAACTCGACGCGGTGGGTGTTCGGGGGCCCCCGGTTCTAGATCCCGGGTTTGGTGGTTCTAGATCGGTTCCGAGTGTGTTTTCAGTTTGACCCTTCAAGAGGGAATGCCAGTCTATGACCTGACTATGAGTGCAAGTGGCATTTGAAGAGAAACTTGAACAAATGTGGAGAAAAAATTAGCCCTGAGCTCTAGAGACTCGTCCACCTGCTATGTCGTTCGGGGGCCCGAGGGGCCCCGGCACGCAGTGTTTGGGGCCCGTGGGACCTCCGGGGGCCGTACAGGGGCCACTGACACGTGTGACTTATCCCATTCATTTCCACAGGTGTTTGGTGGACGTGTTTCAGAAAGGTCCGATCGGCCCGAAACTGACGTATGCGTCCCGTCACGGGCCCCTGGGACGGGTTCTAGAGTTCCGCGTCCCTCTGACCTTTTTTCGCGCTAATTGGCCACCAACAGCCCCAGGGAATAAGTTGCACGTGGGACGTCAAATAAACAGGGGCCAAAAGGGGTCGAAAGGTCGCAGCGGCCCCAAATTCGGCACGGCGGTAGTCCGGGGGCCCCCGGGTCTAGATCACGAGTTTGGTGGTTCTAGATGGGTTCTAAGTATGTGTTTCAGCAAAACGGTTCGAAGGAAACGCCCGATCGGCCCGAAACTGACATATGCGTCCCTTCACGGGCCCCGGGGACGGGTTCTAGAGTTCCGTGCCCAAAACTGCTCATTTGGCCGAAAAAAGCCCCCCTTGACCTGGAAGCGACTGTGAAGTTTAAACTGAATAAGTTGCACGTGGGAGGGCGGAAATACAGGGGTCGAAAGGTCGCACCGCCTCCAAATTCGCCGCCCTGGTAGTCGAGGGGCCCCCGGTTCTAGATCCCGGATCGCAGGGTTCTAGATCGGTTCCAAGTGTATCATTTTTTTGTTCAAAAATCTCCTCACTTTTGGTTCTACTGAGCATATGTCTTTCTGTGTGTGCAAGAGGGCTGCCATTAATTGGACCATGTGCTCGGTGAAGGGTGGACAGAAAGGTCCGATCGGCCCGAAACTGACGTATGCGTCTCGTTACGGGCCCCTGGGACGGGTTCTAGAGTTCCGCGTCCCTCTGAACTTTTTTCAAGCTAATTGGCCACCAACAGCCCCATGGAATAAGTTGCACGTGGGACGTCAAAAAAACAGGGGCCAAAAGGGGTCGAAAGGTCGCAGCGGCCCCAAATTCGGCACGGCTGTGGTCCGGGGGCCCCCGGTTCTAGATCACGGGCTTGGTGGTTCTAGATCGGTTCTAAGTATGTGTTTCAGCCAAACGCTTTGAAGGAAACGCCCGATCGGCCCGAAACCGACACGTGGGTCTCGTCACGGGCCCCGGGGACGGGTTCTAGAGTTCCGCGTCCCTCTGACCTTTTTTCACGCTAATTGGCCACCAACAGCCCCATGGAATAAGTTGCACATAAGTTGGAACAAGTAGGCCGTCTAATCCTAACTGCTGAATTAACCCTTGCAGACACATGCTCCCATAGAGATCAATGGGAGACAGAGAGGTGCATAAAAAATAGCTAAAAATAAACTTGGCATGTCTCGACCTAGCCCGCTCTGTCTGTCGCAGAGGGCCACGTGACGCAACTTTTTGTAGAGTTTGGGGCCCCTCGGACCCCCGGGGGCCGCGCGGGAGCCACTGACACGTGCAACTTATCCCATTCATTTTCATAGGCGTTTGGTGGACATCCCCACGCAACGGTCCCAATAGCTCCGAATGGCTCCGATTTGAAATCTGTGGCCCCTCAGGGTCCCCTCAGACGGTCCGCAAAGACTGGGGTCCGTAGTACCCCGTTAAGTTCGTTACAGTTAAAAACAGCATTCCATCTGTAACCTATTTGACGGGTGCCCTAAATGCTGTCCGTGGACAGTCCATTTTTAGGCTAATTATGCATAATTATTAGCTTTAATGTACATCAGTGTGTTGTATTGTGTCCCCTGTGTGGTGTACAGTAGGTTTCACCTCATAAAACCACTGTAATTATGAAATATGACCTGTTAATGCATTGACCACGGACAGCCTATTTGGACCCCGTCAAATAAGTTGCAGGTGGGACTTCACCACATGTGATAAAATCGCCTAATCATTACGGGGATTCATCCGCTGAAAATGTCTAAGTTAAAAACAGCATCCCACCTGTAGCTTATTCGACAGGGTCCAAATAGGCTGTTCATGGACAGTCCATATTTAGGCTAATTATGCATAATTAATAGCTTTAATGTACATCAGTGTGCTGTATTGTGTCCCCAGTGTGGTTTACAGTAGGTTTGACGACATAAAACCATTGTAATTATGAGATATGACCTATTAATGCATTGACCACGGACAGCCTATTTGGACCCCGTCAAATAAGTTACAGGTGGGCCCTGTTTCAGGTTTCAGCTCCAAATTGTGTCCAGAGGCTGAGATCTGGACGTCCCACCTGCAACTTATCCCATTCAAAAATTTAGGCTGTTCGTGGACAGTGGAATTTCGGGGTTCTGAAGGCTGCTAATTGCTCAGGGGGGCCCAAAGATGAACTTAAAATTGATATTTAATCATTTTTATGCATTTTTATCAATCATGACAACAAAATATAAAAAAGATCCCACCTGTAACTTATTTGACAGGGTCCAAATAGGCTGTTCGTGGACAGTCCATATTTAGGCTAATTATGCATAATTAATAGCTTTAATGTACATAGGTGTGTCGTATTGTGTCCCCAGTGTGTTGTACAGCAGGTTTCACCTAATAAAACCACTGTAATTATGAAATATGACCTATTAATGCATTGACCACGTACAGCCTATTTGGACCCCGTCAAATAAGTTACAGGTATACTTTGCCCACTTGTAACTTATTTGACAGGGTCCAAATAGGCTGTCTGTGGACCGTCCATTTTTAGGCTACAGTGGGCCCTTAATTTGCCCACCTGTAACTTATTTGACAGGGTCCAAATAGGCTGTCTGTGGACAGTCCATTTGTAGGCTACAGTGGGCCCTTAATTTGCCCACCTGTAACTTATTTGACAGGGTCCAATTAGGCTATTCGTGGACAGTCCATTTTTAGGCTACAGTGGGCCCTTAATTTGCCCACCTGTAACTTATTTGACAGGGTCCAAATAGGCTGTCTGTGGACAGTCCATATTTAGGCTAATTATGCATAATTAATAGCTTTAATGTACATCAGTGTGTTGTATTGTGTCCCCAGTGTGGTGTACAGTAGGTTTCACCTAATAAAACCACTGTAATTATGAAATATGACCTATTAATGCATTGACCACGGACAGCCTATTTGGACCCCGTCAAATAAGTTACAGGTGGGCCCTTACTTTGCCCACCTGCAACTTATTTGACAGGGTCCAAATAGGCTGTTCGTGGACAGTCCATTTTTAGGCTAATTATGCATAATTGATAGCTTTAATGTACATCAGTGTGTAGTATTGTGGCCCCTGTGTGGTGTACATTAGGTTTCACCTAATAAAACCACTGTAATTATGAAATATGACCTATTAATGCATTGACCACGCTCAGCCTATTTGGACCCCGTCAAATAAGTTACAGGTGGTTCCTTACTTTGCCCACCTGCAACTTATTTGACAGGGTCCAAATAGGCTGTTCGTGGACAGTCCATTTTTAGGCTAATTATGCATAATTGATAGCTTTAATGTACATCAGTGTGTTGTATTGTGGCCCCTGTGTGGTGTACAGTAGGTTTCACCTAATAAAACCACTGTAATTATGAAATATGACCTATTAATGCATTGACCACGGACAGCCTATTTGGACCCTGTCAAATAAGTTACAGGTGGGCCCTTACTTTGCCGACCTGTAACTTATTTGACAGAGTTCAAATAGGCTGTCCATGGACATGCCATTTTAAGTCTAATAATGTATAGTTCTTCTGATGGGACACATAGGCCATTCGTGGCCACACAGGCGGTCAGTGGGACGAATAGGCTGTCCGTGGTCACTGGGCGGGGCCACGGGCCGTCACTTAAATTGGCCGTGGACAGACGGGCCGTTCGTGGTCAAACAGGCTGTCAGTGGGACGAATAGGCTGTCCGTGGTCACTGGGCGGGGCCACGGGCCGTCACTTAGATTGGCCGTGGACAGACGGGCCGTTCGTGGTCAAACAGGCTGTCAGTGGGACGAATAGGCTGTCCGTGGTCACTGGGCAGGGACACGGGCCGTCACTTAGATTAGCCGTGGACAGACGGGCCGTTCGTGGTCAAACAGGCTGTCAGTGGGACGAATAGGCTGTCCGTAGTCACTGGGCGGGGCCACGGGCCGTCACTTAGATTGGCCGTGGACGGACGGGCCGTTCGTGGTCACATAGGCTGTCAGTGGGACGAATAGGCTGTCCGTGGTCACTGGGCGGTCGGTGGGATGAATAGGCCGTTCATGGTCACATAGGTGGTCAGTGGGATGAATAGGCTGTTCGTGGTCACACAGGCGGTTAGGGGGACGAATAGGCTGTTCGTGTCAGTGGGCGTGGCCAGGGGCCGTCACTTAGGTTTGCCGTGGGCGAAATGGCCGTTCGTGGTCACACAGGCGGTTAGGGGGACGAATAGGCTGTTCGTGTCAGTGGGCGGGGCCAGGGGCCGTCACCCAGGTTGGCCGTGGGCGAAAAGGCCGTTCGTGGTCACACAGGCGGTCGGTGGGACGAATAGGCTGTTCGTGTCAGTGGGCGTGGCCAGGGGGCTGTTCGCAGGTCACAGGTGGGACGGACGGGCGCTCCGTGGTCGGTGGGTGCGGTCAGGGAATTTCGCGAAAGGGCGGTCAGGGGGACGCGCGTGCGCTCCGTGGACGCCCGCCCGCAACCTGTTCGGCGCGTGTCGAATCGACTGAGGGCGGTCGGCGAGTCGCCCCCCTGTGGCCGATGCCCGGATCGCGGGCGAGGGGGCCGGATTTCGTCGGCACCGTCGGCCGGTCCCCGAAAAATCACCTAGGGGGCGACGCGCGGGGGTCCCCTTCCCTAACCCGGTGGCCTAAAGGGCGAAAGGTCCTCGGTTCGAAACCGAGCAGAAACAGTGGTTGGATTCTGACAGAAAATGTAAACTGTTTGCCACACTAGGTGGGTGAAGCGCTCATTTCCTTTATATCAGTGGTCTCAAACTCAATTCCTGGAGGGCCACAGCTCTGCACAGTTTAGCTCCAACCAGCTCAAACTCACACCTGCAAGGAAGTTTCTAGCAATCCTGAAGACCTTGATTAGCTGAATCAGGTGTGCTTGATTAGGGTTGGAGCAAAACTGTGCAGAGCTCTGGCCCTCCAGGAATTGAGTTTGAGACCACTGCTTTATATGCTTTTTAATAAGCGTGCACCTAAAGATTTATGTCTGCATCCTGAAGATGTGTTTCCGTAGTGAAGTGGTTATCACGTTCGCCTCACACGCGAAAGGTCCCCAGTTCGAAACTGGGCGGAAACTGTGGGTGGTTTTTGCAAAAATTTCGTATGCGATTTTCTGTTGAGCAGGTCAGTTACATTTGCAGGGATGTTTGTGGTTTAATCTCTTTAGAAAAGGACAAAAATAAAACAAATGACCATTGAGGTTTCCTGTACAGTAATATAAAATGTTCGGTCTGCCAACAAAATTAGCAGCATTTTGCCATGTTAAAAACACTGGGCAGTCTATAGTTTCAGTCGCTTTTGAACAAGCGTACGCTAGAAGCAGTGGGACTGACGTCCAAATCAAGTTTCTGTAGTGCAGTGGTTATCACGTTCGCTTTACACGCAAAGGTCTTCAGTTCAAAACTGGGTGGAAACAAGTGGAGGCATGTTAAATATAAATGCTGCAATTCGATACAAAACCCTTACTTTTAAGACAGGTGAAGGCCATCGTACCCAGGAGCTGTAGGCAGACTGCCATGCCGAATGACCTCTGTTCTGTTGTTTGTGGAATTCACAGACTGTCACACTGCTTGCAGAGTAGATTATGGGAAGGAGCCATCTTCTAAAAAGCACATGTACCTCATCAATAGGTTTCTGTAGTGTAGTGTTCCTCACGTTCGCCTAACACGCAAAAGGTCCTCTGTTCGAAACCGAGCAGAAACAGTGGTTGGATTCTGACAGAAAATTTAAACTTTTTGCCACACTAGTAGCAGCGCTCCTTTCCTTTATATGCCTTTTAATAAGCGTGCACCTAAAGATTTATGTCTGCAACCTGAAGGTGTGTTTCCGTAGTGTAGTGGTTATCACGTTCGCCTCACACTCGAAAGGTCCCCAGTTCGAAACTGGGTGGAAACTGTGTGTGGTTTTCGCTTGATCAGGTCAGTACACTTGCAGGGATGCAGGCACATTTTCTGTCAAAAATAAAACAAATGACCGTTGAGGTTTCCTGTACAGTAATAAAAAATGTTTGGTCTGCCAACAAAATTAGCAGCTTTTTGCCATGTTTAAAACACTGGGCAGTCTATAGTTTCAGTCGTTTTTGAACAAGCGTACCCTAGAAGAGGTGGGACTGACATCCACATCAAGTTTCCGTAGTGTAGTGGTTATCACGTTCGCTTTACACGCGACAGGTCCTCAGTTCAAAACTGGGTGGAAACAAGTGGAGGCATGTTAAATATAAATGCTGCAATTCGCTACATAACCCTTGTGAAGGCCATCGTACCAAGGAGCTGTAGGCAGATTGCCATGCCGAATAACCTCTGTTCTGTTGTTTGTGGAATTTACAGACTGTCACACTGCTTGCAGGGCAGATTATGGAAGGAGCCATCTTCTAAAAAGCACATCCCTCTCAACATTAGGTTTCTGTAGTGTAGTGGTCATCACATTCGCCCAACACGTGAAAGCGTAGCGGAAACTCAAATCAACGAAACACCTTTTACAAACCAATCGCAAAGGTTTTATCAAAAGGTGTAATCAGGTAATGGCAATCCGCGAGCTACCTAATATCGTTTAATATGAGGTGTCTTTCAAGGCATAATATCTTAGTAAACCGTAGGGCTCGTTTTATGAAAGCTTGACTTGAAAGTCAATCAGACCCTTTATCAAATGCGTCATTAAATGTGTACGAATCTATAAAGTGATACGAGATCACATAGAGACCAGATACACAATGGTTCACGAACCGTTGAAATTTAAAACAATTTCGAAACAGCTATGACGCGTAACGAAGCCCAGTTTAATAAAATCACGTGACCTTAGCAGTGATACACTCCGAATGATTTGAGACGAATGATTCACCCTGGTGTCAGAGCTTCACGAAGCACGTCTCATAAGAGGGTTAAACCACCCTCTTCTCTCTCTCTTTCTCTCTCTCGACCCCTTCCTCTTGGTTTCACTTTCAGATTGAAACCCAGATACTTTGGGTTTTTATTTGTGTTTCTTTTATTTTTACTTAAATCTACCCCTATTTTATTTTGTGTATTTACACCTGTTGAGCCTGAATAGTCCTATTCAGTTAAATTGAATTTAATTAAATTGGGAATTTAATTAAATCAATTTGCTTAGTCAAGTTCCCCTCTAGTTACCAGAGCTATGAGAACACACAATGTTTACATACATTTTTTTTATTTATTTTTATTTTATTTCAATTTAGTTATTTACGTTTGTTTCAGCCTGAATTCTTATATTCAGCTAAAGAAAAAAAGAAGGGCTTAACTAAATTTGAAATTTAATTAAATTACTTGATACGCTTCCCTTTCCTTTTAGTTTTCTTAGAGCTATAAGGACGTTCTAACTTTACCTTTACCTTATTTTAGATGACTAGTCACTATCCTCATCTTCGCTCTCTCTATAGGATTACAATATCTAGCGACTGTTGTTTCCATAGCGAGTTACACAGGTCATTAATATCCTACTTCCTGTCTGTGTTTTACCCATCCTCACTCCTTAGCACCAAGCTAAGTACATGAAGTACGGCTAAACACAAACGCACAGTAGGCCCCAGACAGAACTGGAAACACTTCCCATTGTTTCTTCTTCTTCTTTTGGACCTTGAGATGTCTGATGTGTCCCTGGTAGCTTAGTCTAACAGCAGCATAACCCATAAGTGACTCCTGTTTACCTATGTCTCCTAGCTAAACCTAAATAGGTAAAACACTCCTTTCTTCCTCTTCTTTTCTGGTTTCATCCCATTGTTTTATTTTGGTTTTGCTCTATCTGTTACTCTCGTAGCACAACATGTGAGAAGAACCATCAGCATTTTTGAGTAATAGGTTATGACATGTAAGAGCCCAGTCATCAGTCGATGCTGCTTAAAGCACGTCAACTAAGATACTCAAAACTTTTTTTTTTTTGTTGTGTGTGCTCACCAACACTAAATTTTAGCTGCTCCACATAGCCATTCTCCCACACAGATAGCTCACAACCTCTGTAGAAACTTGCATTTGCCTTTGCCATTTCTCTCTCGTGTTCCCACAAGTGTTCCAGTAGGCCTCAGACACCCAGCTCTGCCACCAGGACCACCTGAAGACCCGGCAGAGCAGTGTCATGGACATCCTTCAGCCTGAAGCAGGCAACGACCTGCCACGGCAGAGGAAGGAACAGTTAGGCAACAATGAAAGCAGACGTCTGACACCCAGCCTGAGCCACCAAGAGCTGACCAGCATTATCTTCTCCTTGGCCATGCTCCCGCAGGCCTCAAACAGGAGGTAAATGAACTAACGCTGCCAGCCACAGGACTCCACAGAGAACGAACCCTGCTCAACGGGAGAAGGCACAGGACAGATGCAAGGACCCTGACAGAGCAGAGCAACTGAAAGAGATCATCAGTTTTCAGGCGGACGACAGCTCTGAGCACCTGCAAACCGACGGGTAAAGAACTGTTTCACTCAAAGAACTTAAAGAAATGGTTGAACTCAAAGAGAGCTAAAGCCATCAATGTGCAGCGGAAGTCCGAACACTGACTTAGCGATGCTGTAACATTATTGACGCACTCCATGTGGTCCAAAGAGAGCTGCAACAGTCCAACCCACTGCAAATGGACCACACAAGAAAGATGGACCCTGCTGACCTTCACATTAGCAGCGTAAGCTTCCCCAGCCCTGCACAAAGGGGGGGAGGAGCCAAAGCCCTCGGCTTAACACTTCACCAGACAGTGTCCTGAGAGCCCCTGCAGCTGCAGGAGGAAAAGGTAACTCAGACAATCCCTGAAATGGCACATGAAGTGACACTCAACAATCTCAAGTGAAAGGTCAGAGACATCCCTGCCAATCCACGAGACATTGATTTTCACCTGCAGTCTGCACCTGCAGCCGGTGTGGCACACCGAGACAGACTCCATCTGATCTAGACACATCTAGCCCAGCTGGGCCCTGCCCAAACACCAAGCAGGACAGACCTAGAAGGGCCTGTGCTACCACCACCGACTCCGAACGAGTTTTCTGTGGAACTTACAACGAACCTGTGACGGAGGAGGACACCAGCTTCAAGAAACTTTTCCTCCAAAACCAGTTAGTCACCATATTTTCACCTGCCCCCACGCAATGCCCACTCAACGATGCGTGACCTGATGCAGAAGGCCTCTAACACAGAAGGCCTCCCCAGAAAAGGTTCCTAAGACCCCATTGATTCTGAACTGCAAAGCCAGAAGGCACACAGCATGAAAACAATGCAAGACTCTGCTAAAAAGTCCCTGGTCAACATAGGACATAAAACTTTTAAAGTAGATGAAAATGTGTGCTCAAAGAGCAGCAAGACTCTGCATTAGTAAAAGTAGAATTTTACTGATATAAAGGAAATCTTGAATGGACGTGTAAGCCTCACCTGCCAACAGACTATGCACGACTCTTTTGAAACAAACATTTGCTACATGCTGGTTGAATTGGCACTGCTACACATTAGTTTCCATGACAATGAAGGGTTACAGGAAAACTAGCATGACCTATAGCCCCTTCGTAACTACTGTTATCCTAAAAAAGTGCTTATTTGATCATTCCGATCCAAACGGGACATGATATGCGATACACATTTTGATCACTAGCTGCTGGCTTGTCTAAATGCAGATAAAACGATAGCTGGAATTGACATCTCTACTTAAAATAATAATAATAAAAAATAAAAAAAAAGGGGTCTTAACTGGTATCGGTAATTTCAGCATTAAAGCGTAAGTCTGTTTGACAAAGGAATCTCATCTCAGCGGCATGCAAACTGTACCGGTATTTATTAGTCTGCTTTGGTTGAAGGAATCCAAATTGCAGTATTGCTTAATCTGTTTCTGACGAAGGAATCTCAGTACAGTGTTATATACACGTAGACTTGGGTGATGCTCCCCTTTCTACAAAGTAAAGACCTTACAAATTATTGTTAGGTTGATGTAAATTCACCTAAATTTTGGCTGCATCTACAAGCAGAGAGCTACCTAGCGATCAAAACTGTTTACTCGCTGAAAAGTCAGTATTTATGCACGAGATGGACGTAACTATATAGGCTTAGACAAGCTTTGACTTACAGCAAATCTATTTCCTTACTCTGTAAACAAATAGAATAAGTTGCGTACAGTAAAGAGAAGAGTTCCATGAGTAAAATTTGCAAATGCCAAACCACATTTGCATTTTACTGAATGTAACATCAAGCTCTTGAAAGATTTAAAGTATAGGCGCCCCCTTTTAACCCGTTTAAACATGCATAACTCATTTAAAATGTGCGGACATTCTTCATGGACTGTTGAATTGTTCTTACATGCACTGGTTCCCATGACAACGACTTGTCACAGGAAGTGCTAACTCGTGACGTCATCTTGTAAACAAACCAGCCTAGGTGGCTAAGCTAACTTAACCTAGTGTCCATCCAGTTTAGGCTAAGCTAAGCTAACCTAGCATCCATCCAGCTTAGGCTAAGCTACATAATAACTTCTACAGTTAGCGGTTAGCATCATTTACTTGAAGCCTTAATTACAGCTTTTATGTATACAGCGCAAAGTATTCTAAAATACTTTCTTTAACCCCATTTAGGGTTTCTAATTTTTCTCTTTCCTTACTTTCAATTCTTCTCAGCTGAATTTCACCTTCACTAGTTTAGGCATAGTCCTTGCTGAGCGCTGTAGGCTAAATTTGCAGATGCCCTGTCAATTAAACCCAAGTTTAATTACATGTAAGCTATGTAGCTAGAGAAGAATTCTTATAGTTATGAGAATTTTCATCAGCATGTTGACTAAACCTTTGGAGGGACACACACGGTGTGGTCTTAAACACGCAACAGCTGTGACCCACTATGGAGTTTTGGTCCAGGCAAATCTAAAGGTTAGTCACTAGTGCTATTGATTACTCTCAATTTCAGATCATTCCGGCTGTTTTTATCACTTACTTAAGTCCTTTTTATTTTTATTTTACTTCGATAATAATAGCAGTCAGCTATTCACTTGTCTATACTGTCATGTATATGATTTATTTCCATTTCTTCTCTTGTTCAAATGTGGTTCCATTTCCCATAGGGCCCAGAAAGGAACCAGAGACACCTTTATTTGTGATTTTGTTTATTTTCAACAAGTGCACTAATTTTTATGACCCTGCAACACAAGTAACTTCAACGATTACTAGGGCATAACTATAGTCCCGAGGATTGATAATAAGCATAATTTGAATAGGAAAGCTGTCCTTTTTCCTCCTATTCTTCACTTCGTCAAGCCGTAGTGAACCACCAGTTAAGTCCAGAGAAATATTTTAGTCATAAGAACCATCTTAAGTCATTTATTTCATCTCGGCTATGCCCTTTCCAGGAAATACTCTCGGAACCACACAAGTCTTAGCCTCCTAACATTCACAGCTAAGATGATAAGGATACAATACACACTTCACTAGCTAGCTACACATGAAATACCTAGCTTTATGCTACATATCTAGCGAACCCATTAAACCGTGGCTCTGAACTTTCTAGGGTCATGCATTAGTCTCTCACCACAGGTGTGCCAAAATGTTGCAGATCCTCTGCTTAACCTGACCTTAACCGGTTAGGAGAACGAAAAGACTGACAAGCCATCGCGAGGAACACTGTTCCACCCATGGCTGCTGACATCCGACGGCACCGGAGCCAACGGAACTGCACCATGAGAGAAGAGGACAAACGACCCATGCCCCAAGCCAGAGTTACAGCCACACCGGGGTGATCAAGATTCTCATCTCCTTACCCCACCTTATGGGTATAAAACAGAAGGTAAACAACCTCACATAATAGATCACAGCGTCCCACAAGGAGCGGACCTGTGCCCAAAGCCTTACAGACCAGCTAGACACTGAGGTTCGAACCAGATTCAATGCAGCTGGACTGAGCATGCCCAGGACCAGCACAGAACTGTCACCATGGCAACAACCCAGGTACCAGCCAAGCCCCTTGGAGAAGCCATGGAGGACAGCACCCTGCAAACACCACAGGAAGACCACGGCTGTCAACGACAGCATCCTCTTCCATACCCTTCACACAGGTGTCAATCTGAGGCTCCGCAAGGACAGCTGGACGCACCTGCCTCAGAGTTACTGGAGCCGCTGACACATGCAAAATAGCTCCCTGCACAGGACTCACCCGAGGAGTCCTGTAAGGTACAAGCTTCCGACTCCTTGCCCACCCCAGCTTAGGCAAGCTTGCGTCGGAACCACCATAAGGACAGAACAACACTTCAATCCTTCAGACCTCTCGTGACTGAGAGGCTAACAACCACCTTCTGACCTCCGGCCACCAGCACCATGTCAGCTTGAAAACCTCTCTATGCTACATAGAGGCCTAACCACTTCCTGCAACCACAAGGAAACACCTGCCCCAAAACTAATGAACTTCAGAATGTCCCAACACCTGCTGCCTCAACACCTGCTGCAGAGACCTGGACTTGGCTACTGTCCACATCACCAGCCGTGGAACGACCACCGCTCCAGAAGACACGAGCAACCAGAGGCCACCATGGCCTTCCAGCCTTCTATGACAAGTGTGTGTCCGATCTCTCTGCACTTCCAACTTCGCTCGTGGTTGTCCTTGAGGGGGGACAACAACGATCGAGAGGGGGGATCTGTAGGGTATGGACCAATCAGACACATACTAATTATTCATTATATACAAAGGTTTATGAAACTCCTCACACAGCCCAAATGAACAAACACAAGGGCAGAAACAGTGTCATGTTACAGGGCATGACAAGGAGATTTTACGACCTCCGAGGAATGTGGCCACATACTCAAGAGAGAGACTATGAAACAGAAACCCTCTTTAAAACAGACTTTGCTGCATTAATCATAGACTAACTGATCTATAAATGAACATGCATAAAACTGTGAAAGAAACAGTGTAAATGGTTTACTGTCTCGTGTACTATTAGGTATATATTATGGTATGTATCCTGGTATACAACAAACTAACGATCAATGTAACCTCACCTGTATAGTGCCTCCTACCTAACTAATCCTCATTTAATGACTCACACTTTGATGTACATCACCTTCTTCTAGAATGCAGTGTGGATGTGTTATAGCTATTTTAGCATTAATGAAGGTATAATCTTCCTAGGGACAAAGATCCATAAATCAACTAAGAGCCACTTTCCCTCTCAGACATGTCCCCTTTCTGATTGGTCGAGTTCAACCCTTAGGGGAGGATCTTCTCCAGGCCTTATTAGAGACAGTCCACATGTGACCTGCCTCTCTTAGTTTTTCATCCAGCCGCAACACTGTTCTGGTGAGACTGGGGAGCCCCCTCCCCCTCCACGGGGGCCCCAGGGCCCAGCAGGCCTCGATTCCAACCAGATCCGGCCTCATGGAAAAGAGAGAAGACTCTCTCACAAAGAACCAAGGACAATCTCAGGAGTTTTGGAACAAAGACTCCAACCAACAAAGACTCCAACCAACAACGACTCCAATCACCCATCCTTCCGACTTCCTCACTTCTCCTGGGTGCTCGGCTTGGCCTCAACAGAGTCCCAGGCCTTGCCCAAACCAGCCATGCGGTCCTGGAGAAAGAGAACGCTCAACCAACTTCCACTTGACACTGCCGGAACCATCAACGACTTCAATTTTCAACAACTTCAAGAATTGTTCCCATTACAAATGCAAGTATTCAATTCAATGAAATGTGTAAAATGAAATTCTGATGGTTCTTCTCATAGACCCTCTTCCGGTTTCCAACTTCATCCTATCACTAACCTATTTATGTATTCATGTGTGTATGTTGTTTAGTTTATTTATATTCATATAAATATCTATATTTAGTTAATAAAACTTGTACATAATATGTATTTGGTTCTGTTTTGCTTGCAATACAAGTCACTTTACGATCACGGTTTTTGCTACTGGCTCAAAGTACAAGTACAGGCGAAGAAATAATTATTCTTCGGTGGCCATGGAAGATACCCTTTTCTTAGAATAAATTAATAATCAAAAGAGTTCGTTGGAAGAACTGATTAATTGATTGTAATATTAATTCAGCCACATCAAGTTAATCCAATTAACTGACCCAAATATTTATAATTAATAATAACAAGATATTATTGATTATTAATATTTCCAAAAAGCTGAGTTCCTTACAAGAGTTAGTATATATTTACAGTTTTTTTCAATTGTTTACACGCAATTTTGAAAACCGGGTTCTTTTTTTCAAAATGTAATCACAATTATCCAAACACCACACTCAATTGGCATAATTTCTAGATTGTTTGGAAAATGACACACTTCTGTCAAAACATACACACTTCAGTCAAAAGATATACACATATTTGTGAAAATGCTATTAGTTTTCATTTAACCAACACAGTCCTCAATGATCAGACACTATTGTAACCAGTTTCACACTGTTGTGATAAATAAAAAACACATTTGTAAAAATAATATTTTTAGGAAATAGCATGTGCTAGATTTTTGGCCAGACATTGTTATGTAAGGGATAATTTAGATGAAAAAAAAAATTGTGACACACAAACAACATTCTTCATGATTAGTTTGAGATATAGGGAGAATGTACACAAATAGGCCTACTATAAACTTACCAAGCACTGCACAACACTGATTTCTGCAGACTCATATTTCAAGTATTTATTTACAGTATTTCTTACCATAATCAGTTAAAGTAATCAACCAACAATGAAATCAATGAAAAAAATAAAATCTGTAGACAAATTAAAATTACTGCATGAAGTACATACAGTTTGACTCTGAAGAAAAACTGCTGTAAAAGCAACAAGAATACTGTAACTATTCAGTTACAGTATCAACCAGAGATTTGGTTGAACTCTTTGTCCAGCTTCCATCGGTGTCAGTCCATGGTCCCTCTACCTCCTTCACCTCTTCCTCTACCTCCTTCTCCTCTTCCTCTACCTCCTTCTCCTCTTCATCTACCTCCTTCACCTCTTCCTCTACCTCCTTCTCCTCTTCCTCTACCTCCTTCATCTCCTCTTTGAGCCCCCCCCTCTTATTCTCACTCTTCTTCTTCTTCTTCTTCTAGCTCCTTCCATTTTTGTTGAAGACAGGTGAACTCACCTGCTGCCTTTTATAGCACTCCTGAGTGATGCGTTTTCAAATTAGCACATGTGTGCTTCCACGCCTGATGGATGTGCATATCCAATTCATTCATTAGTGTGGTCAATGGCAATCCGGGGCTTTGTAATGACAAGGAAGTAACCTCACAATCCTTATCTGTGTCTAAGGTGTGAAAATGTGTGTAGAGTTTTACAAATCACCGTGTGTAATGTTTTGCTATAAGGGTAAGGCAGACATTGTGTGTAATGTTGTGCAAATCTGCGGAGGGGTTTTGCTCATTGGAGTAGAATTTTGCAAATTGTGTGGAAATTTTTATTTTAGTGTGTAAACAATCATAAAAATCTGTAACAAAATGTGTTCTTGAGAAGAAAATTATCAATTTGGCCAATTGTGTTTTGTTGGTGTGAGTCTGTGTTAAGAGTTTAGGAAAAAGTATCTGAAGTATGGGTAAGCGCTTGTTAGCGATTGAAAAAAACTGTAAATACTTTTGAAAACAGATTCAAATAAGCGGCGATCCTAAATTGCAATATTATTTCCCACTATTACTGTTTTTGACTGTATTTTAATCATATTTCAAAAACAAAAAGAATCTTACTGAACATAGACCTTTAAACAGTATTGTATAATTCCATCTAGGATTAGTTAAAATTATTGGATAGTTATGACTGTTTCTTTCTCTTGTTATATATGCAACATATATTATATTTCATTGCATGTTGTCTCGGTAAGTAATTTCAAATTTTATTGGTCCAAAATAATTGAATTTGCATATTAACTGTCACAACTCAGTAGTCACACAAATTAGTGCTAGCAGCTGACACAATTCTGAAAACTATTGGAACAAATGTATACATTTTATTCTATAACCTTAAGTACGTTTTTGACATCCAATATTTTCTATTTTATATGAGGGTAGTCTTGAATAGATAAAGCGGTAATTAAATAAATGACCTGCTAGACTAAATGTTTTGTCTTTTTCATTCACAGACTACTCCTTCGGGGGCATTA
>NW_027508898.1:112500-115850 GCF_051911475.1 Siphateles boraxobius | reverse complement strand
AGACAGAGAGAGAGAGAGAGAGAGAGAGAGAGAGAGAGAGAGAGACAGAGAGAGAGAGAGAGAGAGAGAGAGAGACAGACAGAGAGAGAGAGAGAGAGAGAGACAGACAGACAGAGAGAGAGAGAGAGAGAGAGAGAGAGAGAGAGAGAGAGCTCAGACTGTGTTCACACTGCACTGATGGAGTCGTAGAGGACGAGCTGCACTTCCTCACTGAGTGCAGCAAGTACAAAAACATCAGAGACGCTTATTTTACACAAATAGCACAGATTATACCTCAATTCCAACAAGAGAGCCTCATAAACAAACTGTCTTATATTTTGGGAGAGAAAGAAGAGTGTATTCAGCTGGCAGCGCAGTATGTGTCCTCCTGCCATCATATGAGGGAGAAGGGCTGAACCCTCTTTCCCATTAAACTGCTCTCTGTACTTATTTTTGTTATTGTATATATTTTTGTTATTTTATTTATTGTGATATATTTATGCATAATATTGAAATGTTTTTTTTTTTTTTTTTTTTTTTTTTTATTGTTCACTTTTATGTATCTACATATATGTTTATAGATTACTATTGCTTTGGCAATATTGTGCTACTTTACACAGTCATGCCAATAAAGCTCAATTGAATTGAATTGAGAGAGAGAGAGAGAGAGAGAGAGAGAGAGAGAGAGAGAGCGAGAGCGAGAGTGATGGATGAGACAGGAGACACTCTGGCTGTAAGAAAGACAAAGAAACGCATATCATGTAGAAAAGAGAGCTGAAAGAATTACTCAGGATGACTTTGTGCTGCAGAATGAACTTCGGCGGTTAATAGTGTCTGATTCCTGCACTGAAGCCTCTGTAACTGAGATTCTGACAGGAGATTCTCTGAGATCATGAGTTCTCCTGGATCCCTCTGAACTTCACTCGCCGAATCCCAGCAGTTCCTGCACTTTCTTCTCTCGTCTATCTCAAATAACAGCACTCAGTTTATTAATTGCATATATGAGTGTAAGGCTGCACAGTTTGCATTATCGTGGGGCTGCATAATTTGGCCAAAATTTTGTAAAATGACTGTAAAAATAGCCCGTCCTCGTGGCCTTGTCCAGGGACGTATAGCATAGTATAGTTTCCTGGGGACAGCGATGCCTGGGAAAACACACAGAGGCTAGTGTCATCATAATGGTTGAAAGGTACCAAATCCAAATACCTCTGTGTGTAATATCCAGGAAAGCCTTTGTGTGGTCCTCGAGGGACCGTTCCCCTGGGAGAGCGGGATAATCCCCACTGCTGCTAGGTCCATTTACTGGTCTGTCGATCTGTTTCAGACAGTCGTCACCTTCATTTATACAGCGCTTTTAACAATATAGATGTTTCAAAATAGCTTTACAGTGATAATAGGAGATTACAGTAACAGAGATTGTTTTGGCTTTACAGCCGATCTAGGATAAAGTTATTGTCCAGATGAAATTAGTTTAGTTTGATTCACTTCCATTGTAAAGATCATTAGTTATTAACTTAACTTTGCACAACAACAGTGCCTGGAGAACGCAAACCTTGAAACAGGTTCAAAGGTGCCGGCGTTGAATATATAAAAAATATTATCATCTCTGCGCAAACTTAAAAAACGTGAATCTGTGAAAACGCTGACGGCATGCACATGCGTATTACGCGTTTAGTCTATAGTAGGGGTGTGACGATAACCGCATCACCGCACTATCGCGATAATGAGATGCCTACCGCAGTGTTAGGTCATCACCGCAATTGTTTTTTTTTTCTGCTGAAAGTTACAGGAGTGCATATGGTGTGTGATATGAACTATAAACACATTAATCTTTGCTTATAATTTACTTTGCTTATAAATTTATAATTTATTCCGCGAGTCCTATGTTCTTACATGCTGTCATGCGCTTCATGAGGCACACTAGCACACACACGCAAGGTCACTCGCTCTCTCCTTCTCTGCCGTGCGCGGCCCGCGCGGCCCGTGCTACTTACTGACAGTGTGACTCGTTATTTGGTTGAAGAAATGGTACCATTCCGTACCGTTGAGAAGCCAGCGTTCAAAGCCATGCTACAGGCATTTAATAAGCAATGTGTACTTCCTGACCGAAAGTACTTTCTCAAACAGCGATCCCTGAAAAGTATCGGTCAGTGGAGGATGGCATAATACAGGACTTAAAAGATGTTGATCATTTCTTAGTGACTTTAGCCTAATTAATAGTTAATTATTAATATTTACAATTTAATATAAATGTTAATTTGCTTTTAATAAGAAAGAAAACTGCTTTATAATTATTAAAAAGGTTGTTTAAGTTTAGCCTAATTATTAGTTAATTGTTAATATTTACAATTTAATATAAATGCTAATTTGTTTATTTATTAATAAAGAATACTGCTTTATAATTATTCATTTTTTTGGGGGGGGGGGGGGGGGTCGGTTAACCCCCAAACCGCGAGATTTGTTGCTTCTTCACCACGGTAAGAAAAAATCCCATACCGTCACAGCCCTAGTCTATAGGTATGCACATTTGAATATATATGTGTGCAGGCGTGGCCTCAACAAACTACATGTATGGCCTTAAAAATTCATAATACAGTAAAAAATTTATCGCTTTTGCATGTCCATGCGAACCGGAATTATTTTGACTACGTTTTATCTGTACAGAGGAAAAGGGAAGGAGGCGTTCACAGGGGAGAGACTAGTTGATACTTCAGGGATGCGTTGTCGTCGTGTCCAGGCGCAGGTCTTTCAACAGATCCGGATACGGCCTGTATCCGGCGGACTGCGGTAAACCTCGGGATAAACAGAGAGACTAATATTAGCATAGAATATATATCCTTCTTATGATGTAACAAGTACATCAGGATTTATGGGAAGTGTTCCCGGTTCCGGCTGATCTAAACTAAGCAGCCTAATATTGAATTATAGAAGTCTATAATGTGTTATGTGAATGCTAAGCCAAAGAGATTTGTTTTTAGTCTAGATTTGAACTGACAGACTGTATCTGCTTCCCGGACAATGTTAGTTTCAAAGATTGTTCCGAAGTTTCGGTGCTAAATAGGAAAAGGATCTACCGCCAGCAGTCGATTTAGATATTCTAGGTATTATCAACTGGCCGGAGTTTTGAGATCGCAATAGACATGAAGGACTATAATGCGTTAAGAGCTCGCTAAAGTACTGGGGAGATAAACCATTTAGTGCTTTGTAAGTAATCAGCAATATTTAAAAATGTATACGATGTTTAATAGGGAGCAAATGCAGTGTTGACAGAACCGGGCTAATATGGTCTTACTTCCTGTTTCTGGTAAGAACTCTAGCGGCTGCGTTTTGAACTAGCTGTAGTTTGTTTATTAAGCGTGCAGGGCAACCAC
>NW_027508898.1:80000-110000 GCF_051911475.1 Siphateles boraxobius | reverse complement strand
TGAGTCTGGGCTCTGAATCAACTCTAAATGGTTGCTTGTTTCTGAATCGGTGGCTTGTGACGGAGTTTCTTGGCCAGGTTGTAATTGTCGAGGTGTGGCTGATGAATGACGCTCGAGAGTCACATGAGACGCTTCAGAAATCCTGCTGGTGATGCTGCTTTTATTTCTGTCTTTCGATTTTTTTCTTTTTATTCCTCCAGGATGAATTATTAGCTCTTAATCCGGCTGACATTCTCGACCGGTCCGGTTCTCATCTTCAATGCTCTGATTTTCAAAATGAACTTTCAACTTTCCTGTACCTCAAACACTAGAGAATAGGCCTATAGCAAGGCAAGGCAAGGCAAGGCAAGTTTATTTATATAGCACATTTCATACACAATGGTAATTCAAAGTGCTTTACATAGAAGAAATTAAAATAATCAAAATAAATCAGAATAATTAAAACAGTTTAGAATAAAAGATAAAATACAGAAATAATCACATGAAATCAGAGTAATTAAAACATAAAATAAAATACAGTGCAAACAGTCTGACGAACAGTGGCACAGTGCTCATTCAGTAAATGCACAGTTAAACAGATGTGTTTTGAGTCTGGATTTGAATGTGACTACTGTAGGAGCACATCTGATCTCTTCTGGAAGCTGGTTCCAGCTGCGGCTGGCATAGTAGCTAAAAGCAGACTCGCCATGCTTAGAGTGAACCCTTGGTATTTCTAGCAGATGTGATCCTAATGATCTGAGTGATCTGTTGGGTTTATATTCAGTGAGCATATCTGCAATGTATTGAGGTCCTAGGCCATTGAATGATTTATATACCAGTAATAATACTTTAAAATCAATCCTAAATGTAACTGGCAGCCAGTGTAAAGACCTGAGGACTGGTGTCATGTGTTCATATTTTCTGGTTCTGCTCAGAATCCTAGCAGCAGCGTTCTGTATGAGCTGCAACTGTCTTATGGTCTTTTTGGGAAGGCCAGTGAGGAGTCCATTACAATAATCCACCCTACTGGTGATGAAAGCATGCACAAGTTTCTCTAAGTCTTGACTGGAAACAAAGCATCTAATTCTTGCAATATTTTTCAGGTGATAGTATGCTGATTTAGTTATTGCTTTGACATGACTACTGAAACTAAGGTCTGACTCTAGAGACACACCCAGATTCCTGTCTTGATTTTTAGTTGTTTGACCCCTAGACTGAAGGTATGCGTTCACCTTGAGAACTTCATCTTTGTTTCCAAACGCAATGACTTCAGTTTTGTCTTTGTTTAACTGAAGAAAGTTTTGGCACATCCAATTGTTTACTTCATCAATGCATTGGCAAAGGGAGTCAATGGGGCTGTAATCGTTAGGCGATAGGGCTAAGTAGAGCCGTCTGCATAGCTATGGTAAGTGATTTGGTTCCTTCTCATTATTTGGCTCATTGGGAGCATGTACAGGTTGAATAGGAGTGGCGCAAGAATTGAGCCTTGAGGGACTCCGCATGTCATGGATGTCCACTCAGACTTATGGTCTCCTATACTCACATAATAACCTCTGCCTCCTAAGTATGACCTGAACCATTTTAGGACTATCCCAGAAAGCCCGACCCAGTTTTCCAGCCTGTCAAGAAGTATTTTGTGATCGACAGTGTCAAATGCAGCACTGAGGTCGAGTAGTACCAGCACTGATAATTTGCCTGTATCAGTATTTAAGCGAATATCATTTATTATCTTTATGAGCGCGGCCTCTGTTCTGTGGTGCGGTCGGAAACCAGATTGAAAATGGTCAAAGTATCCATTCGAGCTTAAGAATTTGTTCAGCTGATTGAAGACAACTTTTTCAATGATCTTGCCTATGAGAGGAAGATTTGAGATCGGTCTATAGTTGTTTAATATGGTCTTATCCAGATTGCTCTTTTTCAGAAGGGGCTTGACAACAGCAGTTTTCAGGGAGGTCGGAAAACTCCCAGCGAGAAGTGAGGCATTTACCACTTCTAGGAGATCTGCTTCTAAGCTGTGTAACACATTTTTGAAGAAAGATGTGGGAGTCAAGGGCGCAGGTTGATGTTTTTAGGTGCTGTACGGTTTCTTCCAAAATTTTGCCATCAATTTCTTCGAAATCAGACATAGTGGCTACTTTCTCAGGCTGTTGTCTGATCTGTCTGACACCAGCACAACTCAAGGATGAGCTGATCACCTTTCTGATATTATTGATTTTCTCAGAGAAGAAAGAAGCAAACTCACTGCACTTTCTCACTGAGAGCATTTCACTGGGAATCTGGCTTGGGGGGTTTGTCAGTCTCTCTACAGTAGCAAAAAGAGTGCGTGTGTTGTTTATATTGCTGTTTATAATATTCGAGAAGAAAGTCTGTCTAGCTTTGCTTAGTTCCTTATTGAAAGCATGGATGTTGTCTTTGTAGATGTTATAATGGACTACAAGTTTTGTCTTCCGCCACATGCGCTCTGCTTTTCTGCATTGTCTTTTCATATTTTGCACTGCTGTTGAGTTTCTCCAAGGTGCTTTTTGTCTGCCACCCTTCTTCCTGACTTTCACAGGAGCAATATCATCAATTACACTCTTAACTTTTGAGTTAAAAGAATCAAGGAGAAAATCAACAGAGTCAGCAGATATGCTTGGTGTTAAAGATATGCCCTTCATAAATAGTACACTAGTGTTCTCATTTAAGCATCTCTTCTTGACAGACACAGATCTATCTTCAATGGCAGGAGAGATCAATATATCAAAGAAAATACAAAAATGATCAGACAGTACTACATCCTTAATAACAATTGATGAAATGTTTAGACCCTTACTGATAAGTAAATCTAGAGTGTGTCCACGATTATGTGTGGGTCCATGTACATGCTGAGTCAGATCAAAAGTTTTTTAAACAGTTTTGATTTCTTTTGCCTTATTGGTTTCTGCATTATCTATGTGAATGTTAAAATCTCCAGCAATGGCAAAGCAGTCAAACTCTGAGGAAATTGTTGATAGCAGTTCTGTTAAGTTCTCAGCAAAAGCTGGAGAGTATTTTGGAGGCCTGTAAACAATGATAAGTAAAATGCGTGGAGCACCTTTTAACACAATACCCAGATATTCGAAAGACGGGTATTTCCCAAATGATATTTGCTTACATTGATAGACATCTTTATAAAGAGCAGCTAAACCTCCGCCTCTTCTGACAGCTCTGCAGACACTCATAAAAGTAAAGTTAGGAGGGGCTGTTTCATTGAGGACTGTTGCACTGCAACTTTCTTCTAGCCAAGTTTCATTTAGCAACATAAAAGCCAGGTTGTATGTGGTTATTAAGTCGTTGACTATAAGTGATTTATTTTTAAGTGAGCGGATGTTTAAAAGTGCTAATTTAACAGTCTTACTTTTTGTCCCCACAGCAATCTTAGTATGTCGTGTAATAGGCACCAGATTAGATGGGTTTGCTGTACGGCTTTTGAAGGCCTTAGACTTTCTATCATGTAATCGAAAAGCAATAGAAAAAGATACAGGCACACTGGGTTCCCGCTTGTTCTGTAAACATTTGAGAAAGTTATTGTTATCATAGCGGGGACCCGACACATATCACTTAGAGCTGGTATCAGTTGTTTTTGGTTCACCTCGAGCCGCTGGAGGAGGGTGTGGGCCCTGGCGCTGTGGCAGAGGCCGAAGAGCTCTCACAGGAGGAGGGGGAGAGCGAGCTGGGCCCGCAGGCTTTGGTGGTTGTGGGGCCTGGCGTTTTTTGGTTGGTATCTGGGGGCTCGCAGCAAAAGAGTGGGATAGTCTAGTTCCAGCATGCACCAGTTGTTCCATTTTCTCTGAGAAGCACAGAAGTGGAGATGCTGGAGAGAGTGATAACGTTTCCGGTGAGAAGGATTGTTGCTCTGGTGTTATTGGAGGCTGTAATATGCTGTCCTGGTTTCCCTGGCTGTTTTCCAGAAAGTCGTCCTTGGGTGCTGAATCTTGGAGCAGTGCTAGTAAGTCACAGTCTGTCTGTGGTGAGCTCTGTGGGCAGGGCTCAGCTGAGATTGTGTCCGTGAGCAGAGGTTGTTGTAGCTGAGTGGTGTTATCACTGTCCTTGTGTGATGTGTCAACCGCATGTCCATTCAGTTGCTGAAGTGAAATCCTGTGGTCATTCATACTGTATCCAGGTGTGTGTGTGCCATTCAGGTTGAGTGGATTGGTACACACTGCAGAAGGATGACGGAGGGAGAAGTAGATATTGTCCTTTAGCACTCTTGAACCAAGTTTGTTTGGGTGGTGGCCATCCTGTTGAAACAGTTGCCTCTGACTCCAGAAAAGATTGAAGTTGTCAATAAAGTTCACTCCTTTTATATTGCAGGTTTTTTGCAGCCATGTATTAAGCCCAAGCAACCGTGAAAACCTGTTTGTTCATCTTGCTGGGAGTGGTCCACTGATGCATGTCTGAACTTTCAGTCTTTTAAGTGTTTCAAAAAGTTCATTGAAATCCTTCTTAAGGAGTTCAGACTGCTCTTTATGAATATCATTCTTCTCCACATGAATGATGAGTCGATTTGCAGTCTTATGTTTCATCAGAATGTTCTGAAGTTCCCTGTTTACATCAGATGTTGTTGCTTGTGGAAGGCAGCACGTTGTTGTATCCCTGCTATTAATGTTTCTGATTACGGAGTCGCCCACTATCAGAGTCCTGGGCCCGGCTGCGCTCTGAGCTGAGTGCCGCTGTCTGCTCGACCTTGAGCCCCAGTTAGCATCAGTGTTAGCTACTGGCTGATTCAGTCTGTGTTCGATCACATTCATCAAATTTGGGGAGTCCTCATTCATTAATACTTCAAATCTGTTCTCAAGATGTATAGGCGGTGGTAGGAGACCAGTGTTTGCAGTCCTTGTCAGAGCCGTATCTGGGGTAGAGGATGCTACTGCAGTAATATGTGATGCTCGTGACAATCTGATGTCTCGAGTGCCTTTGGGTCTCGCACCCTGTTTGTGCCATCGATTAGTAAAACGATCGGCTTGTTTCTCTACACTCAGTATGGCCTGTCGAGAAGCACTAGATTCATGGGACTCACCGGCTGTATGCTGAGGACGTCCATGACGAAGCTCTGTTGTGTGTTCCGTCTGGTATGGTGGTCCCGCAATTAACTTTGTTTAAGTAGATTCCAGAGGAGGCATTTTCTTATCCTTATGAATGTAGGCAGTTGTGTTTTCTCTTCCCCGGAATGTAAGCTTTCAGTGGGAGGCTGGTCGAATAAAATAATTCTGCTTTTTTTTTGTAGTAATCCAAGCGTTTGAGCACTGTGCTGATTTGCTGAAGTTAAAATTAGGTGATAAAAGGAGATAAAATATAGAAATATAAAAGCGATAGAGCAAAGTGCGGAGCAGTAAGCGAGAGCGTCCGAACAGTAGCTGAGCAGGAAGTATCCTAGCAACGCCAGGATCATGGGTTCGATTCCCAGTGAATGCATGAACTGATAAAAAATGCACACCTTTAAAGGTGACATATTATGCCCCTTTTCACAAGATGTAATGTAAATCTATGGTGTCCCCAAAATATGTGAAATTTCAGCTAAAATCATTCATTATAGCTTGTCAAATTTGCCCCTTTTTGGGTGTGAGCAAAAATGCGCCGTTTGTGTATATCCGGCTCAGAAGAGGGCGGAGTCTTTACATGAGCTTCAGAAACTCCGGCAATAACTAAACACAGCAATCTCACTCATCCAGAATCCCAGAATAACCAGTAGCGAGTGCAGCCTTACGGAGAGACTCAGGAAGAGTTTCTGAATGTTAGTGGAGACATTTATGTAGTTGTTGTGGAGTTTCATTGATCATCTCATCATCATGTTGAACTTCTACACAAGTGTCCACAGTTCCTGAGGTGTTTATAAGACAGCGGTGACATGTTCTGGTCAATAGTGTTCAGTGCTCGTCTGTGCTCAACAACAGAACAGTTTCAGGCTTTGCTGGATCTTCTGCCGCTGCGTTAGAACTGGTCACTGTTGGCGCTCGAGAAACCGAATGTCGGCTGGTGTGTGTAAACGTGCAGATTAAGAGTCGGTAATATTATAATAAGATCATCTTCATACGTCAGAAGGAGAGAAATCTGATCGGCTTATTTTTCGACATGCTTGCAGAGAAAGGCTCACCAGAACAAAGTTACTGGGTTTCACTTTTCACGTTTTCTGGGTTGGTAGAAGCACCGGATTATAGCAGTTACACAGATTAAATCAGATTTTCATGATATGTCCCCTTTAAATGCAGTGTAAGTGCATTAATATAAATCTAATTACAGAAGTAGTTCCTCAGTGTTCATTTTTTTCTCATTTATTAAAACGTTCTCTTCTGCTCAGCAAGGCTGCAATTATTTGTGAGATAGAGAAACACAAAGTTCTGATCACAAAGATCTCAATCTGCTCGCAATCACATCTTTCTCTGTAGGGCGCAGCTGATTGGTTCCTGTTGTGTCAGTAGCCAATGAGCTCGCTGCTCAATCTTCTGTAGCAGTGCAGCGCTTTCAGAAACCTCCTCCTTCCCCAGCTCCACCTGTATAGATCTGCTACGGGTAATTAATGTACTCTATACTGTACAGCAGCAGCAGAAGCATGTCTTACTAGCTCACAGCAGCGTGTCATCTATGTATTGTATGTCTTTATTGTCCACCAAGGTGGACACCAGCACATAAAATAACTATACAGGCAGTAGTAAAAAAAAACAAGAACAAAAACAAAACAAAAACATAGACAGATTCACATTACATAGATATAAAAATAAAGTTCATGCCACTGTCATTTGGTTTATCAATCAATTGTGAAGTTTAGAATGTTAATAGCGTTTGGAATAAAAGACCTCTTAAACACACTTGTATTTGCTAGAGGGATGGCAGTAGCAAACACCAACAGCAGCAGTAATCATTACTCCAGTCTTCAGTGTCACGTGATCCTTCAGAAATCATTCTAATGTGAAGATTTGATGCTCAAGAAACATTTATGATTATTATCAGTTGAAAACTGTTGCTTCAGATTTTTGTGTAAGCCGTGATACATTTTATTTTTCAGGATTCTTTGATGTACAGAAAGTTCAAAAGAACAGCATTTTTTTTAAACGAAAATATTTTGTACAATTGAATGTGTCCTTGATGAATAAGCAGTTTAACCTAGTTTTCTTACAGTATTTTTGCATAAACTCTTTCTAGTTTTTTATTTCTCAGTTATTGTTTGTGTATTGTTGATATTTTTACTTGTTTATATATTTTGTCAACAACATGTTTGAATTAATATAATTGAATTATCATCACGGGGAATCTTTTTTGTCTGCTGGACTGTTTTTGAAAGATGTGTGTTGGATGGATGAGACTTGGGCTCTGATAAAGGTCTATTACACGTTCTCAGGTGCTGATTGATCTGAAACCTGCAGAGCCAGACACTTGGAAAGTCTCTTGAACACAATGACTGATTAAAGCAGATGGAAGCACACATGAGCTCAGCGTCGCCTCATTACACGAGCAGAGATGCAGTGACCTTCAAACATTCACATTCACTCACTGCTCATGGACTGAACAGTAAACAAGGGTTACTTACTGATGCTGATCTTCACCTGCTCGTGTTCAAACTCAATGCTGAGCTCATTTAGCTGTTGGTTTTTGAACAGTCTGTCAGTGTTTCATCTAACACTGATTCTCTGTGTCTGTTTCAGCCGGGACTACCTACATCTTCGGCCGCGGAGGAGCCCTCATCACCTACTCGTGGCCCCCGAACGACCGGCCGAGCACGAGGGCCGACCGGCTGGCTGTGGGCTTCAGTACTCAGCTCAAGGAGGCCGTCCTGGTGCGTGTGGAGAGCGCCAAGAGCCTCGGAGACTATCTGGAGCTTCACATAGTAAGAGTGATGCCTGGGGACCCAAGGGGGCGGGGCTTATAGTGACTGTGTAGTTTAGAGGGCGGGGCTTATAGTGACTGTGTTTGAGGATTGGGCTTACAGTGACTATGTTTGGGGGCGGGGTTTACAGTGACTGTATGTTTGGGGGCAGGGCTTACAGTGACTGGATGATTCAGGGTGTGGCTTACAGTCATTGTATGTTTGAGGGCCGGGCTACCAGTGACTGTTTGAGGGCTGGGCTATCAGTGACTGTTTGAGGGCGGGGCTATCAGTGACTATTTGAGGGCGGGGCTATCAGTGAGTGTCTATGATGTTTGAGGGCTGGGCTTACAGTGATTGTTTAAAAACAGTAATATGAACTTGGAGTGATGAAGGGATGCTTGTGAAACAGCATCTTTGCTGATATATGTACAATCTCCATCTTTAAATGAATGCTTCGGCTCGGGGCTTCTGGGTAAACATTCAGCTTTTATTTAACTTAAAATCCTCCTTTTCAGAACCCTTTAATGTATTAGCAACTTTGTCTAGATAAGGAGGAGTAAAATTTATCTCAGATTCACAAACCATAGACTAAATAAATGCAACACAAAAATCTTTTTTAATCTTGTGTCTGGTATAATTGGCCACAACATGCAGGGAATTGAACTAGACTGAACTCCATCCATCCGTCTGTCCGTCCATCCATCCATCTGTCCAACCATCCGTCCATCCATCCATCTGTCCATACTACATCCATCTGGATCTCTGGAGCTTCAATCTCTTCCTCAAATTCTCACCCCGAATTTAAAGCCAAATTCTCTCTCTCTCTCTCTGAGATCAATTACTAACCTGTTTTCTCAGTCTCTCCAGTAATTGTCTCTCAGAGTGTGTGATGAAGGACAGACGGAGGGTCTCAGGCTGTTGTTGCTATTGACCCTGTAGCGTCCGTCTTTCTCTCAGTTAACCATCACTGCTTTCTCACCACATACCCATGTGTTTGTGTGTGTTCTGGGAGTGATAAAGACCTTGGGTTGTGAGGTGTGTGTGTTTGTGTGTTCTACTCCTCTGATAAAGCCTCTGTATTGTGGTGTGTGTGTCGGCAGCACAATGTTTGTGAAGGTGTGCGGTGATTAATCTGTGTGTTGGTGTCTGGAGGGGACGGCAATTAATTTTACCCTGCGTGGGAGGAAACTCTTTTAGCCCTCAAGACTCACACACACACACACACACACACACACACACACACACACACACACACACACACACACACACACACACACACACACACACACACACACACACACACACACTTCCACAGCTTCTGTTTTCTCCAGTTCTCCAGTTTCAGTTTCAGAAACGAGGGCATCATTATGAAGAATAAAACTCTCCTAGTGTCCAGAAGCCTCAATTCAATAAACTGATCCAAATAAAAAATAAGTTTATTTTTCTGACCCCACTGGCAGATATTTGTTCTCGTTTAAACTCACTTAATTTTGACCATTTTCTCAGAAAACAACACTTAATATCAGCCATTTTGATTGTCCAGTAAATGTATCTTGATTTTTAAAAATGTTTGAATTGGAAAACAAGACAGAAACACTGAATGTTATCTGGTGTTGTTACGCTTTACCTGTGTGTATTTTACGTTGTATTAGTGATCAGTACTTCCTTTGATTGCCGATGTGGTTGATTGTCGATATGGGTCGGTTGGTGTTTTTCGGAGCCGTCGGATGGGTGATGAACAGCCGGCACTGCTCCTCCTGGGTGGCTCGCCGCATATGCGCTCCATTAATCTCACAGTGACAGTTCTGTGCTGTAGGTCACTTAGTAGTGAGCATCTGGGCATCTCTGTAATCTTTCTCAAGTCAATTAGAACGATGCGTACTGTGTGTCTGTCTGAATGTAGGATGATCCACCGACTGACTTAGAATGTTCAGAAGTAGAAAGCCATAGAGAAACTGAAATGATATTAAGGATATCTTATAAACCTTTAAAGGCAGACCGACTGTATTTAATCCCTAGAAGTAGGATTGTTGTGTGGCACTGTTGTGCTCTGTTATGGAACTTACAGTGACGATGTCATTGCCATATTAGCAAATGAGTTGTGATTGGTCTTTCATCTGTTCAAGCATCTATAGCTGCTGTTCGTTCGTTCACTCAATCAACGTGTAATCTGAGTAACTGAATTAATAAACTGGACAAATAATGTGATGCCAAATGTAGCATTTCGTGGCAAAATACAGTTACACTTTAAAGAGAAATATCACCCAAGAATGAAAGGTTTATCATTTTCTCACTGAAGCCATATGACCTTTTTTTTACACAAGTTTTAAGTAATGTCCTGCTCGTGCACATTCATATAAATACATTTTTAAAACTTGAACAAGGTTTTTTTTTTTTTTTTAGAACATAAGTCATGCAACTTTAGAACAATACCAGACCAGAGTGAGTAAATAATCAATAAACTTTAATTTTGTGGCAACTATGTCTTTGAAGGAACTAACCCTACATTTTAACTTGACAGGGAGATAGATAGATAGATAGATAGATAGATAGATAGATAGATCACACACACACACACACACACACACACACATACACACACACACAAACACACACACACACACACACACACACACACACTGTCTCTCTCCCAGAAGGAATTTCTTCGACGGCCATCACAGGCCCTCAATCTTTAATGGCTTATCAAGCCGCTGAATAAGACGCAAATATTATTATTATTATTAGAGAGAGAGAGAAGGATGTGGGGCGGCATGGCTCAGTGGTTCATGTAGGTTGTCTACAAACCGAAAGGTTGGTGGTTCGATCCCCGGTTCCACCTGACCAAGTGTCGAGGTGTCCATGAGCAAGACACATAACCCCAGCTGCTCACAACGAGCTGATGGCGCCTTGCATGGCTGACGCCGCCGTCGGTGTATGAATGAGTGGGTGAATGTGAGGCAAATATGTAGAGCGCTTTGGTGCCATTGGGTCTGTGAAAGCGCTATATAAATGCAGTCCATTTACCATAAGAACCTTCAGTCCCTGCACTGGATTCATTCAGTAATTGTAGAGAGACGTTCTTTACCTTCATTCATTGTGGTGTGATTGTGAGTGAATTTTATTTTATTTTATTTTATTGTTTGTTTATTATTACTTATTTAGTATTAAATCACTCCTTTTAATAATGAATGTTAATACTTAAACAAATTGTCCAAAATACACAAATATACAATATAATCTCTATTAATGTGTTTGTGTGTGTGTGTGTATATATATATATATATATAAATTCACTGTCGTCATATTATTCAGCTCACATTTGTTTGTATAGCGCTTTTCACAGTAAAATTTTTTTCAAAGCAGCTTTACAGATAATGTAACTACATCCAGAGTTACATAAGTTACATTATCATATATATATATATATATATATATATATAAATATATACCGTAGATAGGTATATATATATATATATATATATATATATATATTACCATATTCATGTACCGTGTTATTTCATAGAAATTTGTATCAGTCATATTGAATATTGTACAAATCATGGTATAACCAGGGTACATGTAACAAAACATGTTAATATGACTTCAGATCTCTTTTTATTCTGTTCATGATCAAGCCGGTAAAACAGTTCCTTTGGTGAATTGAAAACGAGTCGTATGTTAATGAATCATCTGATCAGTTCTCTGCATCTGCTAATAAGCCTGATCCTGAGGAGAGAGTTGTATTGTGGAAAGATGTGTGCGAGAGAAGCCTCTTCTGCTATTTAGTGATTCAGGGAAGAGCCTGAGGGATTCTCTGTGTGTGTGTGTGTGTGTGTGTGTGTGTGTGTGTGTGTGTGTGTGTGTGTGTGTGTGTGTGTGTGTGTGTGTGTGTGTGTGTGTGTGTATGTGTGTGTGTGTGTGTGTGTGTGTGTGTGTGTGTGTGTGTGTGTGTATGTGTGTGTGTGTGCGTCAGCTCGGGGAGCGCCACAGTTTTAATGATGTTTACGACGCTGAAGTCGCCCTGGTTTTGAAGCGTGTCCCTGGTGCTTCAGTCCTTGTTGGCTATTGTTTGCAGGAACATTAAAACAACAATTAGAAGGGGATCAGTGCATGTAGGTAGTGTAGTCTGTGAGAACATGATGAAGAAACTAACGCTGATTCTCAGAAAACACTCGGCTCACTCGGCTTCATCAGATCATTAAAACTGCAGTCAGAAACATTCACAAGATCATTTAAAAGATTATCAGATGACCTTTGACCTTCAGTCACAACAGTGTATGATTATGATTCAGGCAGCATTACAGGTCAGAGGTCAGATTGGATCGGAACAGTATATTATGCAGTTCATCTGGTTGAAGACCGGAGTCATCACGTGCGTATGGAGAGTGTGTTGAGGATCAGTGCCGATGCTGTCGTGTCGATGAGGCCTTCACAGGGAGAGTCTAGTGGACACAAGCTCTGCTGACACTTCAGGGATGCGTTGTGGCCGTGTCCAGGCGCAGGTCCTCCATCTGATCTGGATACGGCCCGGGTCCGGCTGATTACAGTTAACCTCTGAATAAACAGAAAGACTAAAATTATATAATTATATAATGGCGTATATGCCATTCTTCTTATGATGTAGAGAGTACATCGGGTGTTATAGGGAGTGGACAATGTTAGGAAGATTGATCCAAAGTTTTAGTGCTAAATAGGAAAAGAATCTACTCGAGCAGCTGCGTTTTGGACCAGTTTTTGATGTCATGAACGCATGAACTAATTGTTCTGCACTTGTCATTGAGAGCATATGACGTAATTTAGATATATTTTTAAGACAGTATTATAGGTTATAAGAGTATTCTAGGTTATTAAGTGAGGAAGTTTTTTGTCCAATAATTAGAATCTTTGTTTTTTCAGAATTAAGTAAGTTGGAAATTACTAGTCATCCAGTTTTTATATCAGCTATGCAGTGTTTCCCCTAGAAATTTTTCCAGCAGCTGTGCTGTTACGTACCGGAGGTTGTTACCAAGCTGCACGCGGGGGGTGGGTCCGGGGGCATGCATCCCCACAAGAATTTTGTTTTTTAAATAACCCATTAAACCATGACTTCTGGCAAGTTTTGTGGATAGAAATGGACGTTTTGAGACAAACAAATATGACATACCATCAACAGATTCAATGCATGATTATTGCAGCACGTACCTTGAACTGGTCACAAACAGAAACCTTCATTTTATAATTTTAGACAGGTATATTCATGTTATTCTTTTATGCTAATTTTCAGCTATAAGGTAGAAATTGATAGGGGAAAAATTATGGTCTCTCCTTCGAGGTCTCTTTCCTCCCTCACCTGCACTACTGATCTTTTTTTCTGTAACACACTTTAACACTTAGATACATCATGTAACCAGTACTTTCATTTACTTTATCCTGTAGAGATTTTGAACATTAAAACCCAAATTAAACTTTTCATTAGTTTATAAGGCGACTAGCTTACATAGCCTATTTTACTTCACTACCCTCCACTACCCCTAATGGCAACGTGACATTAGCCTAATCGAAAATATTTCCATATGTGGCTCTTTCCTCCTTTCTTGTTAACTAGTGGATTCAGAGCCACCGCATGGAAAATCCTGCGGCGTCGCTGCTGAATACATTGTAGGGGAAGCACTGAGCTATGCATTCCGTTAATTTTGTGGATTGTTAAGTTACATCAGGGCATGAAGAAATATAGAGCTGAGTATCATCAGCATAACAGTGAAACTAATGCCATGCTTCCTAATGATATCTCCTAAGGGTAGCATGTACAGACTGTGTGTGTGTGTGTGTGTGTGTGTGTGTTTGTGTGTGTGTGTGTGTGTGTGTGTGTGTGTGGTGTGTGTGTGTGTGTGTGTGTGTGTGTGTGTGTGTGTGTGTGTGTGTGTGTGTGTGTGTGTGTGTGTGTGTGTGTGTGTGTGTGTGTGTGTGTGTGTGTGTGTGTGTGTGAGGTTAGCATGTACAGAGTGAACAGCAGCGGTCCTAGTACTGAGCCTTGTGGTACGCCATACTGAACTTGTGACCGATAAGACATCTCTTCATTTACTGCTACAAACTGATAACGGTCAGATAAGTATGGTTTAAACCATGCTAATGTAATTCCACTAATGCCAACATAATTTTCAAGTCTATTTAAAGAATGTTGTGGTCGATAGTGTCAAATGCAGCACTAAGATCAAGTAACACTAATAGAGAGATACAACCACGATCGGATGGTAAGAGCAAATCATGTGTGACTCTAATGAGAGCAGTCTCAGTGCTATGGTGCGGTCTAAATCCGGACTGGAAATCCTCGCAGATACCATTTCTTTTAAGAAAGGAACATAGTTGTGAAGATACTGCCTTTACTAGTACCTTTGACAGAAAAGGCAGATTCGAGATCGGCCTGTAATTGACTAATTCTGTAGGATCAAGTTGCGTTTTTTTAACAAGCGGTTTAATCATAGCCAGCTTAAAAGTTTTTGGTACATATCCTAATGACAAATATGAATTAATGATGTTAAGAAGAGGATATATGGCCTCTGGAAGCATCTCTTTCAGTAGTTTAGTCGGTATAGGGTCTAACATAGATGTTGTCAATTTACATGAATTAGCGAGTTAAATTTAGAATAAAATTTAACGAATAATATTCACCCCTCTCCTATAGCAATGAATGAACACTGAAGCCTGGAGTAATGATGCTGAAAATTCAGCTTTGATCACAGAAATAAATTACACTTTACTATATATTCACATAGAAAAGAGCTGATTTACATTGGAATAATATTCACTGTTTTTATTGTGTATTTGATCTAATAAATCCAGCAGAATAGACTCTTTCAGAAACATAAAACATCGTAATTATTCCAATCTTTTGACCGCCAGTGTATGTCAACACAATCAAACATAATTCCCAGTGTTTTGTGAATCTCCAGCTGTGTGTGTGAGTCTCTCTGTGAGTGTGTTTGGATTGATAGGAGCCCAATTACTGCAGATGTTACAGTGGTGAAACTGTCAGCCATCTTGGATCTGAGCTTCTTCCTCACCGCCACGGAGCGAATCAAACGTGCGAATCAAACGAGCCGCTTTAATTGGCAGCTGTGAGCGAGTGAGGATGAGCTTCGAGACTTTCGAGACTCGAGAAAGACTCCATTATCATCCTCTCATCTCTCATACACACACACACACACACACACACACACACGTTTTGTGTTTTAATAGGGACGTATTTCTAGTGTATCAGGGTTTGATGAAACAGGTGTGTGTGTTTGCGGAGGGTTTGATGAAACAGGTGTGTGTGTTTGCGGAGGGTTTGATGAAACAGGTGTGTGTGTGTGTTTGCGGAGTGTGTGTGACGTTAAGCTTTCAGTCGTCGTTCTTCATGAGGGATTTTCTCCTACAGATAAAACTCTGCCTCAAACGATCTCAAACAGCATTTTCTGGTGATTATTTTATAACTGTGACACATAAACCTTATGATCTTCCATCTTTAACTCATGAAAAAAGTTTCACCTAATACATCATCAGCACACGGACCAATGGGAGTTCAGAGTGTCTTCCAGGAAACTTCACTTCATCAAGCTGTCGAAAGTCCAGACACACATTTAGTTTTTGGATTTAGTTGTAAATGACGTCACAGCAGTGAAGAACATCGTTATTCATTATAATCTAATTAAAGTCGTCCATCATTAGCTTACAGCGCTGAGAACATTAATTAACAGAAGAGTTATCACACGAAGAAGCTCTTCAGCAGAATCAAGAGAGATGATGTTAGAGTTTTGTTCTTATTTCGAATTTCGAATATTAAAGTTTTAGTAATTTTGTTGTGTTTTTTTTATATTTTATGGTATTTCAGTTAGGTAACAATAATGTTATTTTAAGTTTTAACCCTAGCGCATGAAACAGCTGAAATCTGTCAACCGTTTGAGCTGCACATTCATTATAATCAACTCATTTACATAGTTAAATAGGCCTGTGTGTGTGTGTGTGTGTGTGTGTGTGTGTGTGTGTGTGTGTGTGTGTGTGTGTGTGCGTGCGTGCGTGCGTGCGTGCGTGCGTGCGTGCGTGCGTGCGTGCGTGCGTGCGTGCGTGCGTGCGTGGGTGCGCGTGCGTGCGTGTGTGTGTGTAAGAGAGTGTGAACAGACTGTGATTTATCGCACAGATCGACACAGAACAGAAGGACAAATGAAGGACACACACACACACACATACACACTCTCATTTACACACACACACACATACTCACCACACACAAAGACACACACACTCTCTCACACACACACACACACACACACACAAAGAGCTCAGTACAGTGATGATTGACAGGATGAGTGGGCGTGGCTGTATCAGGTCAGAGGTCAGGCTGCTTTCATCACTTCATCAGTATTCACAGAGTTTGCTGAGCGTGTGTTAGCTAACATTCACACAGCGAACGAGACGCATTTACAAACCATCTGCTGCAACGCGTGTCGCATTTCACAACCTCTCAAACACACACACATCTGAGAGAGAGAGAATAAACGCCGCTGAATGATCATGATACTGACAGAGAGAGAGAAGTCACAGAATTTTCCCGAATACAACTTACTTTTTTTCATCATCTGCTGCGACTTATATTCCAAACTAATTTAGACAAATATCTAATCATTCTTAGAAATGAGAAAACAGATCTTCCAAAAAAACGAAAAACAAGAATTCAGCTTGATTTTCCATTCTGAGGTAGAATGAATAAACAGCTTGAATATTCGATTTCTACACAATAAGAGTCCTCCTGCAGCTTATGTGCGGACTCTTATCTCGTTTACTGCAACTACATTTCATCTTTTTCTCATCAAACAACCAGACTAACGAATGTTTCGACACAACCCGTACCGGGGAAGAGCCTGGACAGGGCTTTCTTCTGTGTAGATATAAATTCTCCTACGCTCTGCATCAGCTTGGTATGCCTGGGTAAATGGCGGCTGTTAGCATGGTCTCCCTCGCCCAGTAAGATTAAAAAAATTATAAATAATTAAATATTTTAAACACTAATACAAAAAGGAAAGAATAATGCATTGATTAGCCTATATAACGTTCACGAATGAACTTTCATTCAGACTGACTATCTAACAACCGGAGAACAGAGAACAACAGAGATATTAAAATACATACTCTTCTGAGATTTATGATATAGGCCTTGTGTTTTATTAAAATATATTAGCCTATAATTCATATCTAAAGGATGCGCGCTTGTGCGTGGCGACCCGGGTCTTCAGCTGACAAATCAGAGGAAAGGGCGTTTTATTCCCGCCCACGTGTAGAAATCGAATATTCAAGCTGTTTATTCATTTTTCTACCTCAGAACGAAAAACGGAAAATCAAGCTGAATTTTTGTTTCTCGTTTTTTTTGGGTGGAAAGAAACGACGAAAAAGCAACTGTTTTCTCATTTTTCTACTTTCAATATTAAATCAAAAAACGCCTGAACGAATGATACACGAATCAGATATCTTCCCTCACTCCCTAACTATCCATTAAACAGGAGAACAGATATAGGTATCCTCCACCCTACGTTACCCACAAGTTTGAACTTATCATTAATGTCATTAACTCAACTGAACGTTGTGACCCACACACACAGTTACCCAACAACAACAGCGCTAACTCGTCTGGGACTGGAGAGCGAAACGACCTGAACGCCGCCGCGTTCGTCTCTCTCCTTCCTCCACGCTATCTCAGCTGCTTCATAGGGAAATCCTCAAGACACGCACCAGTCGGCACGATTACCTATTAAGAAAGCAAATACAGGAAGAGAGAAAGACAGAGAAAGAGAAATATATACAGGTATACACTCCAACAACACTCTTTCAATAAACAACAATGACAGTTTGAATACGTTCAAGGACGCAGTCAGATGTCCGGGTGTGTGTATGCTGTTTAAGTGAGTGTTCTCTCCGATACACTTGTTGTGTTTAGCTGAGTTTTGACAAGTTTTAAAGACTTGATATTGTTTATTCAAAAGGGGTGTATAAATAATTCGCGAGTGTCTGTTCAACTCTAGGCATCGCCCCATAACCATATAACCATGTGACGTTCCGTCTCGCCATCGGACCAGTTGACACACGTGCTTCAGACACCATCATGCGGAGGCGTTGCCAAAGCGCGACTTCCCTCGAAAGGGAACATATATTTTTTACTTTATTTCACTGTTATGAGTCAAAATTGCTCTGTTTGAAACATGCAACTATCACAAAGAATAATCCAAACACACACACACGACAGCAAACCTACTTGCTTTGACTTGCCGTGGCTGGGCGGCATGTTGGGGGCAGGACTATCAGTTTGACTGACAAATAGCAGAAGGGGGCGGGACTATCGGTTTGACTGACCAATAGCAGATGGGGGCGGGTCTATCAGTTTGACTGACCAATAGCAGATGGGGGCGGGACTATCAGTTTGACTGACCAATAGCAGAAGGGGGCGGGACTATCGGCTTGACTGACCAATAGCAGATGGGGGCGGGACTATCAGTTTGACTGACCAATAGCAGATGGGGGCGGGACTATCAGTTTGACTGACCAATAGCAGATGGGGGTGGGACTATTAGAAGAAACCAGTGATTAACGAGTTTGACCTGCAGTGAGACAAAAAGCATCAGTCACTTATATCAGGATGAAGAGATGTTTTCCGGGTGTAAAATCACATGCTTCATGCTGACCCGCCCCTGATCTCTCTCTCTCTCTCTCCCCCGTGTGTGTGTGTCAGGAGCGTGGGAAGGTCGGCGTGATCTTTAACGTGGGGACGGATGATATCGTCATCGAGGAGGCCGGCGTGATGGTGAGCGACGGGAAGTATCATGTGGTGCGTTTCACTCGCAGCGGCGGGAACGCCACACTACAGGTGGACAATCTGCCCGTGATCGAGCGCTTTCCTTCGGGTGAGCACACACACACACACTCACACACACACTCGCACTCACACTAGCACAAACACTCACACTCTCTCACACACACACACACACACACACTCGCACTCACACTCGCACACACACTCACACTCTCACACACACACACACACTCACACACACACTCGCACACACACTCACACACTCACACTCATTCTCACACACTCACACTCACACACTCACACACACTCGCACTCACACTCGCACACACACTCACACTCTCACACACACACACACTCACACACACACTGCACTCACACTCGCACACACACTCACACTCTCACACACACACACACACTCACACACACACTCGCACACACACTCACACTCTCACACACACACACTCACACTCGTTCACACTCTCTCTCACACACACACACACACACACACACACTCTCTCTCACTCTCTCTGTCATTAAGGAAGATGTTTTTTGTGTAAAATGATGCTCATAAACTGTTAATAATGTGTATGATTCAGACTATCACACCAAACCTGTTTGTGTTCGTCAAGCTTTATTTGTGAAGCGCTTTATACAGTACGGCTAGTTCTACAGCAGTGAAGAACAAGAGAATAACACAATCAGAGCTGCAAACTCTATCAAATGTGGGACAAATTCATATTTGGCTGTAAAGACAATAGAGTCATTATTAAGATCAATTCAGTTCAACTTCAACTTTCAACTTTTATTTATTTATTTAGCACATTTAATAGCAACGTTGTTGCCCAAAGTGCTTCACAGTTACAATAAAAACATACATATATGAAACATTTTCTGTATAGTGAGATCAGTGTAGAGAGGAAAAAAAACTAAATAAAAACAATTTATTACTTAAATGAACAGAATACCCTTAAAGCAGAACTCCGGGCAATTTTTAAGTTAATCTTGATCGTTATACCTTTGTGAGTACTGTCTATAGAAAACAAAAACGAACCGGATTGGTGATCGCAACAACAATTACAATTTAACTAAAAGTTAAAAAGATAAGTTTTCAACTGAGACTTGCCGCATATGAAGCTTCAGTTACTTATAGTGCAATAACGTCTCGGTTACGTATGTAACCCTCGTTCCCTGAGTAGGGAACGGAGACGTTACGTCGGATGACGACGAATGGGGGTTTCGCTTAGAACACCTATCGACTTCGAGTATTACAAAACGAGCCAATGGCGATGAAATGCCATGGGTCTGCGGAATTTGCATAGCGTATCTCCGCCCCACCGCGTGGGTATAAAGGAGGACGCCGGCAACATGCAGGTATGTCTTTGCTGAGGAGCCGAGACTGAACTCAGGCGTCTGCCCAGCGGTACAGCGGAAGTGGCAGGGAGACGTAACGTCTCCGTTCCCTACTCAGGGAACGAGGGTTACATACGTAACCGAGACGTTCCCTTTCGTAGTCACTCCGAGTTACGTCGGATGACGACGAATGGGGGTCCCCGTGAAATCACGCCACCTTCACAGCTGTCTTCCAGTGCCCTGCGAAAGTCTGATCCCCCTGTCGTGATGCTGGCACGGACGAAGGAGTCCTACTCAACACAGGAATACCAAAGTACACTGGGAAGCATATCTCAGAGGAGATATGCCGCAGCATGCCTACCCGTAGGGAGGACTTAAGAAACACATATGGCCGGAGGGCTTCATATGGAGGAACGCTGGAGTGACCAGCCCGAGGGGTGGCAACTTTCAACTCCAGGAGGGCAAGGTGGCTTGCCAAGGGAAAGACACATGCTCAAGGAGGCTTACAGTGGAATTACACATGTGGGGGTTACTCAGGGAGGAACCATGCACACGGAGGCACCTAGCCGACGCCCAGGCAATAGACACTGGCGCCAGCGTCAACAGTGCTGGAGGAACTCAGGGCTTCAGAGAGGAAGGCTCACCTGAGGAATAATCGCCCGTATCCAGTCCGTGGAGTGGAATGGCGAGCAAGCGAAGACACCTGAGCGGGTCCAGTACTAGCTAACTGAAGCGAGTACATGAGAGGACACAGGCTCCACTCGGAGATTATAGAATCTGGCGAATGTGTTGGGTGTCGCCCAGCCTGCAGCTCTACAAATGTCTGACAGCGAGGCGCCATGCGCTAGAGCCCAAAAGGAAGCCACACTCTGAGTGGAGTGGGCTGTCACACCAAGGGGGCACGGTCGGCCTTGCTGTTGGTAAGCCAAAGCGATGGCGTCCACTATCCAGTGAGACAACCTCTGCTTTGAGAGAGCCTTTCCCTTCAGTCTCCCACCATAACAGACAAAGAGCTGGTCTGAGGTCCTGAAACACTGCGTTCTGTCTACATAAGCGCGGAGAGCGTGTACTGGACAGAGCAGTGCCAAGGCTGGGTCTGCCTCCTCCCGGGGCAGCGCTTGCAGGTTCACCACCTGGTCCCGGAAGGGAGTGGTGGGAACCTTGGGATATAACCAGGCCGGGGTCTCAGGATCACGTGAGAGTGACCGGGCCCGAATTCCAGGCACGCTTCGTCAACGGAGAATGCGTGCAGGTCCCCTACCCTCTTGATAGAGGCCAAAGCAACCAGGAGCGCTGTCTTCATAGACAGGAACTTAAGCTCAACTGAATGTGGAGGCTCAAAGGGAACCCTCTGCCGGGCATTTAAGACCACTGAGAGGTCCCAAGAGGGAACGAGAGGAGGGTGAGGAGGATTCAGTCTCCTCGCTCCTCTCAGGAACCTGACGATCAGGTCGTGCTTCCCCAGAGACTTACCTTGAACTGCTTCGTGATATGCGGCGACAGCGGCCACATACACCTTCAGGGTGGAGGGAGACAGCCTTCGCTCCAACCCATCTTGCAGGAAGGAAAGCACGACAGAGATCGAGCATCTCCTGGGGTCTTCTCGACGAGAAGAGCACCAGTTGACGAAGAGGTTCCACTTCAACGCATAGACATGTCTCGTGGACGATGCTCTAGCGGAAGTGATGGTAGCCACCACCACTGGTGGCAGGGTACTCAAACCTGCCTCGTCCCGTCCAGGAGCCACACGTGGAGCCTCCAGAGATCGGGCCGAGCGTGCCAAAGGGTGCCCCGTCTCTTAGAAAGGAGATCCTTCCTCAGAGGAATTGGCCAAGGAGGTGCTGTCGCGAGGAGTACCAGTTCGGAGAACCAGGTCCGGGTGGGCCAATACGGCGCAACCAGAATGAGCTGCTCCTCGTCCTCCTTGATCTTGCACAAGGTCTGTGCGAGAAGGCTCACTGGGGGAAACGCATATTTGCGTAGGCCCCGCGGCCAGCTGTGCGCCAGTGCATCCGTGCCGAGAGAGCCCTCGGTCAGGGAATAGAACAGGGCGCCATGGGTCGAGTCGAGAGGCAAACAGATCTATCTGTGTGTCCCCGAACTGGTCCCAAATCAGCTGAACCGACTGGGGATGGAGTCTCCATTCGCCGGAGATGGCCGAAACCGTGACAGCTCGTCGGCTGCAAAGTTCTGATCTCCCGGAATGTAGATAGCACGAAGGGACCTCAGGTGCTTCTGACTCCATAAGAGGAGGTGGCGTGCGAGTTGCGACATACGGCGGGAGCGTAGACCACCCTGACGGTTGATGTAAGCTACAGTCGCGGTATTGTCTGAACGGACTAGTACGTGTTGACCCCTGAGCAACGTGAGGAAACGGTGCAGGGCAAGGCGTACTGCCAGCAACTCGAGGCAATTGACAAGCAGAAGGCGCTGGGGTCCTGTCCAGGAGCCCGCGGCAGCATGTCCGTTGCACATGGCGCCTCAGCCCGTGGAAGAGGCATCTGTGGAGACAACAACATGCCTGGAAACTCGTTCTAGGGGAACACCGGCCCGTAGAAACTGAGGTTCCACAACGGGGTGAAGGTCTGACGACAGGTCGGAGTTACTGTAACTCGGAGCGTGCCATGATGCCATGCCCACCTCGGGACTCGATCACGAAGCCACAGCTGAAGCGGTCTCATATGAAGCAATCCGAGCGGCGTTGCCGCGGCTGTAGATGCCATATGCCCCAGGAGCCTCTGAAACAATTTCAGTGGGACCGCACTCTTGTTTAATGGCTGAGTGGAGAAGGCGTCCAAGTCCATACCGAGAAAAAGAGCTCCTCTGCACGGGGCAAAGTTTACTCCTTTCCCAGTTGACCCGAAGGCCCAGACGAGCTAGGTGCCGGAGTACTGGGTCCCTGTATTCACAAACCTGGTCTCCGGAGTGAGCTTAAGACAGCCAGTCACCGAGATAGTTCAGGATGCGAACCCCGTGTTCCCATGGAGGAACAAGGGCTGCCTCAACAACCTTGTGAAGGCGCGAGGAGACAGGGCTAGCCCGAATGGGAGAACAGCGTACTGACATGCGCGCGCCCTGACAGCAGAACGTAGGTACGGTCTGAGTCGAAGGAGAACGGAGACATAAGAGTAGGCGTCCTTCAGGTCGATCGCTGCAAACCAATCCTGTGGCCGCACACATCCAGAAATGCGTTTGGCCAGGAGCATCTTGAACGGCAGCCTGTGAAGGGAGCGGTTCAGATGCATAGGTCCAGGATTGGCCGTAACCCACCAGACTTCTCCGGGACAATGAGGTAGGGACTGTAAACCCGGACCTCATCTCGGCTGGAGGGACAGTCTCAATCGCACCCTTCGCCAGTAGGGAGCAACCTCCGCTCTCATGATAGGGGCATAGCCACCGACCAAAGTGGAGCGGACTCCCGTGAGGCAGGGAGGAGACCGTGCGAACTGAATCGCATAGCCGAGCCGATGGTTCGCACGACCCAGCGGAACAGATAGGGAGCTCTAGTGCAGGCTCCCAACTGTGCCAGCGGAGTGAAGAACCACAGACGTCCCCCCGGTGGTGCAGCGAAGCGGAATGACCAGCCCAGACGAGGGCGGCATAGCGGCCCGGTGTGGGGGCAAGGTCATAACCGCACCCTGACAGAGGAGGCCAGGGAAGGACCAGCGTTCCACGGGGGCCTGCTCTGTCAGGGGTCTGGCGACAGAGGGGGACAGGGGCGAAACGGTCCGTGGACGGCACGCCGTGTCAACCACCTCTGGGGCAGAGGGGGATGAGGAGAGCACGGCTTGTGGGCGGCGCTCTGTGTCGTCCGAGAACTCTGTATGCTCAGAGAGGAGAGAGTCAGTTCTTTCTGAATAAGGATTCTTCCCCAGCCCTCCACCGGGGAAAGGAGTGGCCCTGCTACCAACTCCTGGAAAGAACTGAGTCTCATCTCTGACCAGCCCATCTCAAAAGTGCCGCTTAACCCGGCGTTTAGCGGGGTGCGGGGCTGGAGAGGGCTGTGGCATCCCCCTACGGTCTTCCAGAGCCAGGCCCGGGTGAACGGGCGGGGTTGGAACCGTGGGAGGGAGCCTTCGGCGGTGGGCAGACTGAGGGATCTGAGCGGACGGCGGGGCCTCGGGCAGAATAACCTCAATCTGCTCACGGGCGGTTGAGAACTGTTGGGCAGAAGCACTCAACCGCACCGCCGAAGAGGCCGACCTGGGAGATGGGGGTGTCGAGCAGACGGGTCCGCCCGACATCTTGCACATCAGACCGGTCAGCCCCAAACTGGTGAACATCACCTGACTCCGAAAGCGTACGGCCACTTTCGTCGCTCGGAGAGCAAGGTCAGTGGCGGCGCGCAGCTCACTGAAGAGCCTCGGGTCAGTCCCGCCCTCCTGCATGTCCATGAGCGTCTGGGTCAGGTAGACCAGCAGAACTGTCATGGGATGCAGTGAGGCAGCTGCCTGTCCTGTGGCACTATAGGATTTCGCCACAGATTACTGTGACGAAAAGAACTACAGGCTTGGACGGGTGCTTAGGATTGCGCCGGGAAGCACTCTGAGGACACAGTAGCATGGCAACAGAGCGTTCAACCGGGGGAACCCCAGTGTACCCATGGGCAGCGGCCCCTGAGGGGAGGAAAGGCGGATGAGACCAACAAGAGGACCCGTGAACTCATCATGCACGTCCGGGAGGAAAGATATTGGGGTTTGCCGTGGACGTGTCGGCGGCCTCACCCAAAAACCAATCGTCCCGGGAAAGCATGGCCATCATCTCCGGATCAGACTCAGGCACAGCCGTATGCACACCAAAGGGTGGCAGCTGTGAAGAGTCGTCATTTCCAGAAGAATCAAGCCCACCTAGTGATGCTGCTACAGACACAGCATCATCCTCTGTAGCTTCAAATGAAAACACACGGGCCACCCGAGGGTAGACTCGTGGAATCATCAGTTCGCTAGCGGGCACCGTCATTAAAGAGGGGGGGCTGGGGCGTGGACACAGAGTCGGCGCCTTGTTCCAGACCAACACCCTCAGGTCACCCTGTCCACCAGCCGAAGATCGGGTAGTGGATGAGGGGACTCTCACTCTTGCGAGTTCACCGAGTCTCGGCCTATATATGACGCGATGATCACGTTCCCAGAGAGAACATGAGTCATCCACGAGTGCTGTTCAAGCATGATCAAAGCCCAAACACACTAGACAGCGCTCGTGCCCATCAGAGACCGTTACCAGTCCGGTGCAACCAGAAATGCACGGGCGAGCCTTCTTTAAAAAGACGTGCCGCGTGCGAGCTCTTTTAAGAGAGGAGAAAAAAACTCCGCGATGTTGAAGCGCACAGGTAGAGACACACACACTGGCAGATCACTGCACAGATCAGCAGGCACTGTGAGCTCGCTGCAGATCGCCGTCACACCAACACCGGAGAGAGAAGCTCATCTCATAGAGCGAAGTCAGAGATGATTGTGGAGTGAAGAAATATTCTTGGCTCCGAAGAGAAAACATACCTGCATGTTGCCGGCGTCCTCCTTTATACCCACGCGGTGGGGCGGAGATACGCTATGCAAATTCCGCAGACCCATGGCATTTCATCGCCATTGGCTCGTTTTGTAATACTCGAAGTCGATAGGTGTTCTAAGCGAAACCCCCATTCGTCGTCATCCGACGTAACTCGGAGTGACTACGAAAGGGAACTGTGTAAAGTTTATGATCAATCTTAAACTCGACCATGATCATCACTAACATACAGCTGAATATGAATATATACTGGTGTTCATACAGCTGAATATGAATATATACTGGTGTTCATACATCTGGATATGAATATATACTGGTGTACATACAGCTGAATATGAATATATACTGGTGTACATACAGCTGGATATGAATATATACTGGTGTTCATACAGCTGAATATGAATATATACTGGTGTTCATACAGCTGAATATGAATATATACTGGTGTTCATACAGCTGGATATGAATATATACTGGTGTTCATACAGCTGGATATGAATATATACTGGTGTTCATACAGCTGAATATGAATATATACTGGTGTTCATACAGCTGAATATGAATATATACTGGTGTTCATACAGCTGGATATGAATATATACTGGTGTTCATACAGCTGGATATGAATATATACTGGTGTTCATACAGCTGGATATGAATATATACTGGTGTTCATACAGCTGAATATGAATATATACTGGTGTACATACAGCTGGATATGAATATATACTGGTGTACATACAGCTGAATATGAATATATACTGGTGTACATACAGGTGAATATGAATATATACTGGTGTTCATACAGCTGGATATGAATATATACTGGTGTTCATACAGCTGAATATGAATATATATTGGTGTTCATACAGCTGGATATGAATACAGGTGCTGGTCATATAATTAGAATATCATCAAAAAGTTGATTTATTTCAGTAATTCCATTCAAAAAGTGAAATTTGGATATTATATTCATTCATTACACACAGACTGATATATTTCAAATGTTTATTTCATTTAATTGTGATGATTAAAACTGACAACTAATGAAAATTCAGTATCTCAGAAAATTAGAATATTACTTAAGACCAATACAAAAAAGGATTTTTAGAAATGTTTGCCAACTGAAAAGTATGAACATGAAAAGTATGAGCATGTACAGCACTCAATACTTAGTTGGGGCTCGTTCTGCCTGAATTACTGCAGCAATGCGGCGTGGCATGGAGTCGATCAGTCTGTGGCACCGCTCAGGTGCTATGAGAGCCCAGGCTGCTCTGATAGTGGCCTTCAGCTCTTCTGCATTGTTGGGTCTGGCGTATCGCATCTTCCTCTTCACAATACCCCATAGATGTCCTATAGGGTTAAGGTCAGGCGAGTTTGCTGGCCAATTGAGAACAGGGATACCATGGTCCTTAAACCAGGTACTGGTAGCTTTGGCACTGTGTGCAGGTGCCAAGTCCTGTTGGAAAATGAAATCTGCATCTCCATAAAGTTGGTCAGCAGCAAGAAGCATGAAGTGCTCTAAAACTTCCTGGTAGACGACTGCGTTGACCTTGGACCTTAGAAAACGCAGTGGACCAACACCAGCAGATGACATGGCACCCAAAACCATCACTGACTGTGGAAACTTTACACTGGACCTAAAGCAACGTGGATTCTATGCCTCTCCTCTCTCTTCCTCCAGACTCTGGGACCTTGATTTCCAAAGGAAATGCAAAATTTACTTCCATCAGAGAACATAACTTTGGACCACTCAGCAGTAGTCCAGTCCTTTTAGTCTTTAGCCCAGGCGAGACGCTTCTGACGCTGTGTCTTGTTCAAGAGTGGCTTGACACAAGGAATGCGACAGCTGAAACCCCTGTCTTGCATACGTCTGTGCGTGGTGGTTCTTGAAGCACTGACTCCAGCTGCAGTCACTCTTTGTGAATCTCCCCCACATTTTTGAATGGGTTTTGTTTCACAATCCTCTCCAGGCTGCGGTTTTCCCTATTGCTTGTACACTTTTTTCTACCACATCTTTTCCTTCCCTTCGCCTCTCTATTAATGTGCTTGGACACAGAGCTCTGTGAACAGCCAGCCTCTTTAGCAATGACATTTTGTGTCTTGCCCTCCTTATAGAAGATGTCAATGGTGGTCTTTTGGACAGCTGTCAAGTCAGCAGTCTTCCCCGTGATTGTGTAGCCTACAGAACTAGACTGAGAGACCATTTAAAGGCCTTTGCAGGTGTTTTGAGTTAATTAGCTGATAAGAGTGTGGCACCAGGTGTCTTCAATATTGAACCTTTTCACAATATTCTGATTTTCTGAGATACTGATTTGTTGTCAGTTATAATCATCAAAATGAAAAGGAATGAACACTTAAAATATATCAGTCTGTGTGTAAAGAATGAATATATGACCAAATTTCACTTTTTGAATGGAATTACTGAAATAAATCAACTTTTAGATGATATTCCAATTATATGACCAGCACCTGTATACTGGTGTACATACAGCTGGATATGAATATATACTGGTGTTCATACAGCTGGATATGAATATATACTGGTGTACATACAGCTGGATATGAATATATACTGGTGTTCATACAGCTGAATATGAATATATACTGGTGTTCATACAGCTGGATATGAATATATACTGGTGTACATACAGCTGGATATGAATATATACTGGTGTTCATACAGCTGAATATGAATATATACTGGTGTTCATACAGCTGAATATGAATATATACTGGTGTTCATACAGCTGAATATGAATATATACTGGTGTTCATACAGCTGAATATGAATATATACTGGTGTTCATACAGCTGGATATGAATATATACTGGTGTACATACAGCTGGATATGAATATATACTGGTGTTCATACAGCTGAATATGAATATATACTGGTGTTCATACAGCTGGATATGAATATATACTGGTGTTCATACAGCTGAATATGAATATATACTGGTGTTCATACAGCTGAATATGAATATATACTGGTGTACATACAGCTGAATATGAATATATACTGGTGTACATACAGCTGGATATGAATATATACTGGTGTTCATACAGCTGAATATGAATATATACTGGTGTTCATACAGCTGAATATGAATATATACTGGTGTTCATACAGCTGGATATGAATATATACTGGTGTTCATACAGCTGAATATGAATATATACTGGTGTACATACAGCTGAATATGAATATATACTGGTGTTCATACAGCTGGATATGAATATATACTGGTGTTCATACAGCTGGATATGAATATATACTGGTGTTCATACAGCTGGATATGAATATATACTGGTGTTCATACAGCTGAATATGAATATATACTGGTGTTCATACAGCTGGATATGAATATATACTGGTGTTCATACAGCTGGATATGAATATATACTGGTGTTCATACAGCTGGATATGAATATATACTGGGGTTCATACAGCTGAATATGAATATATACTGGTGTACATACAGCTGAATATGAATATATACTGGTGTTCATACAGCTGAATATGAATATATACTGGTGTTCATACAGCTGAATATGAATATATACTGGTGTTCATACAGCTGGATATGAATATATACTGGTGTTCATACAGCTGAATATGAATATATACTGGTGTTCATACAGCTGGATATGAATATACACTGGTGTTCATACAGCTGAATATGAATATATACTGGTGTTCATACAGCTGGATATGAATATATACTGGTGTTCATACAGCTGAATATGAATATAAACTGGTGTTCATACAGCTGAATATGAATATATACTGGTGTTCATACAGCTGGATATGAATATATACTGGTGTTCATACAGCTGAATATGAATATATACTGGTGTTCATACAGCTGGATATGAATATATACTGGTGTACATACAGCTGAATATGAATGTATACTGGTGTTCATACAGCTGAATATGAATATATACTGGTGTTCATACAGCTGAATATGAATGTATACTGGTGTTCATACAGCTGGATATGAATATATACTGGTGTTCATACAGCTGAATATGAATATATACTGGTGTTCATACAGCTGAATATGAATATATACTGGTGTTCATACAGCTGGATATGAATATATACTGGTGTTCATACAGCTGAATATGAATGTATACTGGTGTTCATACATCTGGATATGAATATATACTGGTGTTCATACAGCTGAATATGAATATATACTGGTGTTCATACAGCTGAATATGAATATATACTGGTGTACATACAGCTGAATATGAATGTATACTGGTGTACATACAGCTGGATATGAATATATACTGGTGTTCATACAGCTGGACATGAATGTATACTGGTGTTCATACAGCTGGATATGAATATATACTGGTGTACATACAGCTGGACATGAATATATACTGGTGTTCATACATCTGGACATGAATGTATACTGGTGTTCATACAGCTGGATATGAATATATACTGGTGTACATACAGCTGGACATGAATATATACTGGTGTTCATACAGCTGGATATGAATATATACTGG
>NW_027508898.1:47500-75000 GCF_051911475.1 Siphateles boraxobius | reverse complement strand
TGATAACAAACAAAACAAAACTTAAGTATAATAAAAAAATAAAGTATAGTAAAATTACTCAAGTATTTTACACCCCTGAAAGAAACCAGCGTGTGGACGCTGATGGCCAGTGTGTGGCGCTGATGGCCAGTGTGTGGCGCTGATGGCCAGTGTGTGGCGCTGATGGCCAGTGTGTGGCGCTGATGGCCAGTGTGTGACGCTGATGGCCAGTGTGTGACGCTGATGGCCAGTGTGTGGCGCTGATGGCCAGTGTGTGGCGCTGATGGCCAGTGTGTGACGCTGATGGCCAGTGTGTGGCGCTGATGGCCAGTGTGTGACGCTGATGGCCAGTGTGTGGCGCTGATGGCCAGTGTGTGGACGCTGATGGCCAGTGTGTGGCGCTGATGGCCAGTGTGTGACGCTGATGGCCAGTGTGTGGCGCTGATGGCCAGTGTGTAATGCTGATGGCCAGTGTGTGGCGCTGATGGCCAGTGTGTAATGCTGATGGCCAGTGTGTGGCGCTGATGGCCAGTGTGTGACGCCGATGGCCAGTGTGTGACGCCGATGGCCAGTGTGTGGCGCTGATGGCCAGTGTGTGGCGCTGATGGCCAGTGTGTGGCGCTGATGGCCAGTGTGTGGCGCTGATGGCCAGTGTGTGGTGCTGATGGCCAGTGTGTAATGCTGATGGCCAGTGTGTGGCGCTGATGGCCAGTGTGTGACGCCGATGGCCAGTGTGTGACGCCGATGGCCAGTGTGTGGCGCTGATGGCCAGTGTGTGACGCCGATGGCCAGTGTGTGACGCCGATGGCCAGTGTGTGGCGCTGATGGCGAGTGTGTGGCGCTGATGGCCAGTGTGTGACGCTGATGGCCAGTGTGTGGCGCTGATGGCCAGTGTGTGACGCTGATGGCCAGTGTGTGGCGCTGATGGCCAGTGTGTGACGCTGATGGCCAGTGTGTGGCGCTGATGGCCAGTGTGTGACGCTGATGGCCAGTGTGTGGCGCTGATGGCCAGTGTGTGACGCTGATGGCCAGTGTGTGACGCTTATGGCCAGTGTGTAATGCTGATGGCCAGTGTGGGGACGTTGATGAGATCGTTTGCTGTCGAGAGGCTGGAGTTATTAAGAGTCCGTCGCTCTGCTAGCAGTGACTTCATTAAACAGATAATAATAGATCATTAAAGAACCGACACACTGATCTCACTACAGCGCCAGCTCTCCCTCATAGCGCCGACAGCACGAGATGTCATGCCAGCAGATTCTCACATTCTCTGTGTGATTTTCTCTCACAATAAAAGTTTATATATGAATCATAATGAGCTCCGCGTGTCCTGCAGCGACACACTGATTTATTCTGAGTGTGTGTGTCTGTATCTACAAATCAAACAGGTTTGGTGTGATCAGTGCTATTCCAGTTTGTTTTGAATTCCTTTTTATTTTTACATTTTCTACTTGCATTGGTTGTGTTCTTGTTATTCTTAATAGTATGTGATTTTTAATATGTCTATATAGTTTGTGTTTATTTCAGATTAAGTTCTAGTGATTTTAGTACTTTAAAGTGAAATGCAACAAAAATGGAAAAGTTGCCTTAATTCTTATTTTTTTCAGGAAAATAAATGTTTTTTTAATGTTTAGTTAGTGAAAATCAAACTAAATCAATGCGCTCAAGAACATTTGGTTATTTGACAACAGAAAACATCTTCCTGCAGTTTTATAGTTTGATGTTCATCAGGACTGATATGAAAATGTTCTTTATGCATTTTTAATGAGAACGACAACAATGTTGATGTTGCTTGTCCACATTCACCATGACACTTTAATGCACTGTAATTATCCATAAGTAATATTCAACCTCTAAAATGAATCATAAATATGCTTAACTCATGTTTAAAACACTTGGTGACCAGAGCTTGGTTCACTTTCTAACCTCAAAAAAACGATGTTTAAAGCCTTGAAGGTGTTAAATCTGATTTTAAAGTTCATAACCTGCTAAACGTTCTCTCTAACCTCTAATCTTTAACCTTTGACCTTCCAGATTGTAACCTGTTGAATTTGTTTGTTCTTCAAAGGGAACTTTGATAATGAACGGCTGGCTATTGCTAGGCAAAGAATCCCGTACCGACTCGGTCGGGTAGTTGACGAATGGCTACTCGACAAAGGTAATTAAACAGCACAAACCCCACGAATGAACGCTCTTCTAATCACGCTAAACACATCTCTGGATGAAGTGCAGGCCCAGAGACGCAGCGGGAAACATGAATGTACAGCGTTTTCACATGCTGAATAAGAGTGGAGACACCAAAATTGCCAGTGTTTAAATACTCTGTCGAATTCGAAGAAGTGTCACTAGCTACTGAAGACGAATGAGTTCCTCAGATGCGTGATATTCAGATATCTGACAATGGGACTGCACTTCTCCAGAGTATTAACCTTACCAATAACCCCCACATAACCCTCCCTTAACCCCAACAACCCAACAACACGCACAGAACATCTGAACTCCAGAGTTAAAGGGACTCTATTTCACTGCCTCTGCTTCATCTTCGCTGTCTTCGCTCAGTCTAATGTATTCCAACTTTAACCCTTTGTGTCCAGAAGCTCCTCACTTCCTGTCCCACATGTGCTAAATTATTTCACTTCCTGTTTTTGAGGGCAAAAATGAGAAATTGCATCTAATTCGTCTGGCTTTAACCAGTCGGAACAGGACTGTTACATGGATATATTGTGGATGCGAGAATTAAGTCAAGTCAAGTCAGCTTTATTTATACAGCACTTTTTACAACAAAACAGTGTTTCAAAGCAGCTTTACAGAGATAACAGGAAAATAATGCAACAAAGTTTGTTTCCAGAAGAAAATAGCGTCACAGTCCAGCTTAAGTAAGTTCAGTGATGCTTCATTTTTGTTTTTAAAAAGTTATTAATTTAGTTCCTTTATATATATATATAGCCGCACTGGAGAAAACCGTGATGTCATCGTCTTATCAGCTTTGATTTTGCATCTAAAGTAATTGCATCTTGATTTAAGAATGTTTAGATATTATTGCTGGAAAATAAGACAGAAATGCTGATGAACAACAGCACTTTTTTCCGGGTCTAAAAACAGATGTTTATATTGATAAATAACATGCAAATCAATGCGCTTGTAAAGCAAAGTTCCAGGTTCAATACAAGTTTATATTGAGAGTATCTTTAACAAGCTGAAAATGAGCGTTGAGGTGAACATTGAAACAGATACGATCGATGTTCTTAAGGTTTATTAAAGTAAGTATTTCTGTGTAGAGGACTATCTGTCAACTCAAAGGGTTAAAGAAAGATTTACTGACAGGGAAACGTAAAGGTTTAAGCAGAACTGAACCAACCAAAGACTCGAGCGTTCTTCTAAACCCTGAGGGCCACCGTTGTTCTTCTCGCTTTAGTTTTCTTTGGATTAGATAAAGTTGACGCCCTCAGTCATAAACCGCTTTCTAAACTCACATAACCAAATGAACACAGATCCGATGAAGAATCCGGATTATTAGTCAAAGCGAAGCAGTCGAGCTGTCTAAATAGAACTAACACGCATACGACGCTTGCATGAATCTCAGAGTGTTAAACGCTGAAATTATTCTGTGGTTTTGGTGAATGAATCAGAACCATTGAAAGAGTAAACGTTCTACTTGTTGTTTTGGAACGTTTGCCGAGAGAATACGGTCCCTTTAACAAAGAAATGTGTGAGAATAAATGATGTGTTGATTCACTGTGTGAACTGTTTGTGAATGCAGTTTGGACTATTGAGCTTTAGGATTGTCAACATGAAATATAAATAAATCATTGATTCATATTCCTGCTCTTATTGTGAATGAAACATCAGTGACGTTAGTCTAACGAAAGGAATGTTTTTGTCTCTATAATCTTTAACAATCCTTATAATCCTACAGGAGAATATGCAATTAAGGCAAGACACTACAGGCACAACTTAACATAACTTGTCTTCTTTCAGACTAGTGGAAAGAAAACATAGATAATTCACATTTCAGTGTTTATTTATTGCTCTTTATCTATTTCCATCTGTATATTTCAATTACAATAGATATTAATAAAAAAAATTCTCCACTTCTGTAACACTGATATACACCAAAATTTACAGTTTTCTTCATATCTATATTCTGAAGGACTTTACTTTAGGGTTTGTTCATTTATCATTTATCCTGATTTTTATGAAATTTCATTCCTAAAAACATGGTGAAAATGTGTTTTTTTCTGTCTGTTGACAGTATTTTCTTATTTATGCAGTGATAAAAAGAGAAATCAAAAATCCCTTCTATAAAAACATTTAACTCTAACATGTCAACAAAATCAGACAAGAATTTTGAACTTGGCTTCATTCAGTGTTTATATTTATACTCTGGAAATGTGTGCAAATTAGTGATAAGATAATGCATCATTTGTATATTTAAACAAAACATTCTAGAAAACTGTAACACTTTACAATCATGTTCATTAGTCAACATGAATTGTTGTATTAACTATCATGAACTAACAATTAGCAATACATTTGTTTCTGTATTTGTTAATTTTTTAACATTAGTTAATGTTATTGAGTGAATGCAGTAAAATTAACTACATTTATTATTGTCATTCATGAGATAACATGGAAAATGTGCCATGCTTTAAAGGAGGATTTCTGTCGTCTGGTGGAAAACAAACACTTTTAACATGAAAATGGCCTGAAATCACCACTATAACCAGTAGATGGCAGCAGGGGACGACTCTTTAGCTCATGTGCCACTGATCATTGTTCATGTTAGTTCACAGTGCATAAACTAATGTTAACAAGATTTTATTAAGGTATACATAAATGTGGAAATTAACATTAACAAATGCTGTAATAAATGCTGTATAAGTGCAGTTCATTATTAGTGCATGCTAACTCATGTAGTTAACTAATGAACCTTGTTGTAAAGTGTTACCTTGAAGACTTGTAATACAAAACAAATGTCTTAATGTACTGTGATGAATCAACTGGGTAAGTTTGGTGATATCTGTTAGTTGACATTTTTACCCCATTCACCTGTGGTGTATTGCCTTAAAAGTCTAAGTCCAGAATATGTACGACGTCACATCATTGAGATGTGCATGAGTTTCGTGTTGAGTAAACGCAGCAATAGTCCAGACTGCACTGTGTCCGTCACACATCCCAGTTTTCCAGGATCATTGTGGAAAAGGCCAGTGAGTGTGTGGAGAAAGACTCTCTCGTGTGACGTTGAGTTAGATCAGACAGGGTTATAAATTCAAGATGGCAGCACCTCCACACAGCTTAATGAAGAGGAAAAAAGGGTTTAACGGCTCAATTCCAGCAGAAGAGCCTATATTTTCCATCATTCCCTGTTCTCCTGTATCTGATGCTTCTTCATCTCTCATGTTTTATTGTGAAGCCGAGAGAGACACAGTCAGAGATTACAAATAACCGCAGTGCATTGATTTCTTGTGTGCTGTTTATTCCTCTTCCTGAAGAAAGACCTCAGCTGGGAAATGCGAGCGCAGAACACATTTGTTTTACAGCAGAAACGCGCTACTGAATCACTACGGTTCAGCTTTGTTTCAACACTTTTTCACTTTTAAATGACTCCAGAGAGAAACAACACAGACTTTTCTATTAGAGAGCGCAGAACCTTCTAGAAAGCTCATCCGTCTCCACACGAACTCCTGCAGGAACACGTGAGCTTCCTCACCGGACGCGTTACTCCTCCTGACAGTGTGTTTTAACCAGGCACGACGTGCTCGACTTAATAACTCTTTCTGTCCCAGATTTGGGGTTTTATGTCACATCATTTGATCCATCACAGATCGGATGGACACGATTGTGCTGAATTTCTGATTCAGTGGGACTGTGGTTATGTGTTAATGATCCACTAAAAATATCAACTTTCAGAAACAAAACAGTTTTACAATAAACCATGTTTATTAGTATTTGAAAACAGTAGTCAATAAAGATGCAACTGTTCGTTGTTAGTTCATGTCCAGTTAAATAATACATGCAATCATTTAGCAGAGCCTTTTATTCAAAGCGACTTACAAATAATGAGAGCAATAGAAGCAATTAAACCAACTATAGTGTTAGCAATCATTAGTGTAAACAGTAATAAATAATAAACACTTGATTTTAATAATGTATTAATAAGTGTTGAAATCAACAGTCTAACATAAATAAAGGCTTTTTGAAGTTAACTAATGTTGACGAATGAAACCTTATTGTAAAGTTTTACCTATACCTATAGATTACATATCAATATATTTCTTCTTAACCTGTTAGTAAAAACATAATGAGATGAATCGCTTGTGTTCCTCATTTGTAAGTCACTTTGGATAAAAGCATCTGCTAAATGAATGAAAGTAAAAGTGGTGTCTTCATTATTTAATGTATGTTTGAATAAATCCGTCATGAAAACAAGTTTTTAATACAGTCGCCACCTAGTGACGGGTCGCATAACGACACATTAAAAACCTCCATAGCAACAGCAGAAGACCCCGGCAACCGCACACATATAGTTGAGGTTTGTGAAGAATGGAAGACTTTCTCACAAGAGCTGTGTTTAAAGATCTGAGTATATTCAGGAGATTCATAACCTTTAGGCCACTGGTTGAGTCACGGGTCAGCTGGTTAAAACACACACTCCAGTCGCTGGATCCGAGGAGACGTGTGGAGGATAACTGAAGTGTTTACGGGATCTGAGGAGCTCAAGTCATGTTTGCCGGAATGATTCACTGTGCTGCAGTTTTCCATTCTTCCCGCTCATCGTTTTGGGAGTTTTTAGTCGAGTTCACAGACAGAAGCATTGTGTGAGACCAAACACAGATCTCGTCTGATCTGTCTTTCTTCACACAGAGGGTTTTGATCTGAAATAAAGTTGATGAAAAACCTCTCAGGAGCTGAAAAGAGCCATTTATGAACATTTATGAACATTTATGATCTTATCACTCAGGAACAGAAAGTCAAAAACATTCACAGAGGTTAAGATGTGTGACGGACATTGTGTGTGTGTGTGTGTGTGTGTGTGTGTGTGTGTGTGTGTGTGTGTGTGTGTGTGTGTGTGTGTGTGTGTGTGTGTGTGTGTGTGTGTGTGTGTGTGTGTGTTTTCCGATCGTGTCAGTGCATTCAAGTCAATAATTTACTCAATATTAAGTGTCTTTTAAACCCAAAGTCGACAGTATCAAGAAACCCAATCACCCTCCAAACTTTCTCTTTCTCTTTCTGTCACTCTTTAATAAATCTGTATATTTCCCATCATCGTCGTCATCTTTTTCATTCTGTCCATCTCTCGCTCTGAAACCCTCCAAAGGTCATTTCTGCCCACCGTGGCATTTCCATGGAGATGATGATGATGATGATGATGATGATGATGATGATGATGATGATGATGATGATGATGATGATGAACGTGGTTTATGAGTGAGAAAGAAACTGACTGATAAATCCGCAAACTTTTAACTCAATCTTTAAAATTGAGTTAAAGATATTGTTCATACAGTATGAAAATAAATAGAGATAAAATACGATACAAAACTATGCAAAACTAAATTATAATACACAATGCTTAAAGGGATAGTTCACCCAAAAATTTTAATAATTCCATGATTTACTCGCCCTCAACTCATCCTAGTGTATCTGACATTTTCTCTAAGACGAATACAATCAGTTATATTAAAAAATGTCCTGGATCTTCCAAGCTTTATAATGGCAGTGAATGGCTGTTTAACTTTTGAAGTCCATAAAAGTGCATCTATCCATCATAAAAGCGCATCTATCCATCATAAATGTGCATCTATCCATGATAAAAGTGCATCTGTCCATCATAAAAGTGCATCTATCCATCACAAAAGTGCATCTGTCCATCATAAAAGTGCATCTGTCCATCATAAAAGTGCATCTGTCCATCATAAAAGTGCATCTATCCATCACAAAAGTGCATCTGTCCATCATAAAAGTGCATCTGTCCATCATAAAAGTGAATCTATCCATCACAAAAGTGAATCTGTCCATCATAAAAGTGCATCTGTCCATCATAAAAGTGCATCTGTCCATCATAAAAGTGCATCTATCCATCATAAAAGTGCATCTATCCATGATAAAAGTGCATCTGTCCATCATAAAAGTGAATCTGTCCATCATAAAAGTGCCTCTGTCCATCATAAAAGTGTATCTATCCATCATAAATGTGAATCTGTCCATCATAAAAGTGCATCTCTCCATCACAAAAGTGCATCTGTCCATCATAAAAGTGCATCTCTCCATCACAAAAGTGCATCTGTCCATCATAAAAGTGCATCTATCCATCATAAAAGTGCATCTGTCCATCACAAAAGTGCATCTGTCCATCATAAAACTTCATCTGTCCATCATAAAAGTGCATCTGTCCATCATAAAACTTCATCTGTCCATCATAAAAGTGCATCTGTCCATCATAAAAATGCATCTGTCCATCATAAAAGTGCCTCTCTACATCATAAAAAGTGCATATGTCCATCATAAAAGTGCATCTGTCCATCATAAAAGTGCATCTGTCCATCATTAAAGTTCATCTATCCATCATAAAAGTGCATCTGTCCATCATAAAAGTGCATCTGTCCATCATTAGAGTTCATCTGTCCATCATTAAAGTGCATCTGTCTATCATAAAAGTGCATCTGTCCATCATAAAAGTGCATCTGTCCATCATTAAAGTTCATCTATCGATCATAAAAGTTAATCTATCCATCATAAAAGTGCATCTGTCAATCATAAAAGTGAATCTGTCCATCATAAAAGTGCATCTGTCCATCATAAAAGTGCATATGTCCATCATAAAAGTGCATCTGTCCATCATAAAAGTGCATCTGTCCATCATAAAAGTGCATCTGTCCATCATAAAAGTGCATCTGTCCATCATAAAAGTGCATATGTCCATCATAAAAGTGCATATGTCCATCATAAAAGTGCATCTGTCCATCATAAAAGTGCATATGTCCATCATAAAAGTGCATCTGTCCATCATAAAAGTGTATCTGTCCATGGTTAAAGTTCATCTGTCCATCATAAAAGTCCATCTGTCCATCATTAAAGTTCATCTGTCCATCATACAAGTGCATCTGTCCATCATAAAAGTGCATATGTCCATCATAAAAGTGCATCTGTCCATCATAAAAGTGCATCTATCCATCATAAAAGTGTATCTGTCCATCATTAAAGTTCATCTGTCCATCATAAAAGTGCATCTGTCCATCATAAAAGTGCATCTGTCCATCATAAAAGTGCATCTGTCCATCATAAAACTTCATCTGTCCATCATAAAAGTGCATCTGTCCATCATAAAAATGCATCTGTCCATCATAAAAGTGCATCTCTCCATCATAAAAGTTCATCTGTCCATCATAAAAGTGCATATGTCCATCATAAAAGTGCATCTGTCCATCATAAAAGTGCATCTGTCCATCATAAAAGTGCATATGTCCATCATAAAAGTGCATCTGTCCATCATAAAAGTGTATCTGTCCATCATTAAAGTTCATCTGTCCATCATAAAAGTCCATCTGTCCATCATTAAAGTTCATCTGTCCATCATAAAAGTGCATCTGTCCATCATAAAAGTGCATATGTCCATCATAAAAGTGCATCTGTCCATCATAAAAGTGCATCTATCCATCATAAAAGTGTATCTGTCCATCATTAAAGTTCATCTCTCCATCATAAAAGTGCATCTGTCCATCATAAAAGTGCATCTGTCCATCATAAAAGTGCATCTGTCCATCATAAAAATGCATCTGTCCATCATAAAAGTGCATCTGTCCATCATAAAAGTGCATCTGTCCATCATAAAAGTGCATCTGTCCATCATTAAAGTTCATCTATCCATCATAAAACTGCATCTGTCCATCATAAAAGTTCATCTGTCCATCATAAAAGTGCATCTGTCCATCATAAAAGTGCATCTGTCCATCATAAAACTTCATCTGTCCATCATAAAAGTGCATCTGTCCATCATAAAAGTGCATCCTTCCATCATAAAACTTCATCTGTCCATCATAAAAGTGCATCTGTCCATCATAAAAGTGCATCTGTCCATCATTAAAGTTCATCTGTCCATCATAAAAGTGCATCTGTCCATCATAAAAGTGCATCTGTCCATCATAAAACTTCATCTGTCCATCATAAAAGTGCATCTGTCCATCATAAAAGTGCATCCTTCCATCATAAAACTTCATCTGTCCATCATAAAAGTGCATCTGTCCATCATAAAAGTGCATCTGTCCATCATTAAAGTTCATCTGTCCATCATAAAAGTGCATCTGTCCATCATAAAAGTGCATCTGTCCATCATAAAACTTTATCTGTCCATCATAAAAGTGCATCTGTCCATCATTAAAGTGCATCTGTCCATCATAAAAGTGCATCTGTCCATCATGAAAGTGAATCTGTCCATCATAAAAGTGCATCTGTCCATCATAAAAGTGCATATGTCCATCATAAAAGTGAATCTGTCCATCATAAAAGTGCATCTGTCCATCATGAAAGTGAATCTGTCCATCATAAAAGTGCATCTGTCCATCAGAAAAAGTGCATATGTCCATCATAAAAGTGCATCTGTCCATCATAAAAGTGCTTCTGTCCATCATGAAAGTGAATCTGTCCATCATAAAAGTGCATCTGTCCATCATAAAAGTGCATCTGTCCATCATAAAAGTGCATATGTCCATCATAAAAGTGAATCTGTCCATCATAAAAGTGCATCTGTCCATCATAAAAGTGCATCCGTCCATCATAAAAATTCATCTGTCCATCATAAAAGTGCATCTGTCCATCATAAAAGTGAATCTGTCCATCATAAAAGTGCATCCGTCCATCATAAAAGTTTATATGTCCATCATAAAAGTGAATCTGTCCGTCATAAAAGTGCATCTGTCCATCATAAAAGTGCATCTGTCCATCATAAAAGTGAATATGTCCATCATAAAAGTGAATCTGTCCATCATAAAAGTGCATCTGTCCATCATTAAAGTTCATCTGTCCATCATTAAAGTTCATCTGTCCATCATTAAAGTTCATCTGTCCATCATAAAAGTGCATCTGTCCATCATTAAAGTTCATCTGTCCATCATTAAAGTTCATCTGTCCATCATAAAAGTGCATCTGTCCATCATAAAAGTGCATCTGTCCATCATTAAAGTTCATCTATCCATCATAAAAGTGCATCTGTCCATCATTAAAGTTCATCTATCCATCATAAAAGTGCATCTGTCCATCATAAAAGTGCATCTATCCATCATAAAAGTGCATCTGTCCATCATAAAACTTCATCTGTCCATCATAAAAGTGAATCTGTCCATCATAAAAGTGCATCTGTCCATCATAAAAGTGCATCTGTCCATCATTAAAGTTCATCTATCCATCATAAAAGTGCATCTGTCCATCATAAAAGTTAATCTATCCATCATAAAAGTTCATCTATCCATCATAAAAGTGCATATGTCCATCATAAAAGTTCATCTATCCATCATAAAAGTGCATCTATCCATCATAAAAGTGCATCTGTCCATCATAAAAGTGAATATGTCCATCATAAAAGTGAATCTGTCCATCATAAAAGTGCATCTGTCCATCATTAGAGTTCATCTGTCCATCATTAAAGTTCATCTGTCCATCATTTAAGCTCATATTTCCATCATAAAAGTGCATCTGTCCATCATTAAAGTTCATCTGTCCATCATAAAAGTGCATCTGTCCATCATAAAAGTGCATCTGTCCATCATAAAAGTGCATCTGTCCATCATTAAAGTTCATCTGTCTATCATTAAAGTTCCTCTATCCATCATTAAAGTTAATCTATCCATCATAAAAGTGCATCTGTCCATCATTAAAGTTCATCTATCCATCATAAAAGTGCATCTGTCCATCATAAAAGTGCATATGTCCATCATAAAAGTGCATCTGTCCATCATTAAAGTTCATCTGTCCATCATAAAAGTGCATCTGTCCATCATAAAAGTGAATATGTCCATCATAAAAGTGAATCTGTCCATCATAAAAGTGCATCTGTCCATCATTAGAGTTCATCTGTCCATCATTAAAGTTCATCTGTCCATCATTTAAGTTCATATGTCCATCATAAAAGTGCATCTGTCCATCATAAAAGTGCATCTGTCCATCATAAAAGTGCATCTGTCCATCATAAAAGTGAATATGTCCATCATAAAAGTGCATCTATCCATCATAAAAGTGCATCTGTCCATCATAAAAGTGCATCTGTCCATCATAAAAGTGAATATGTCCATCATAAAAGTGCATCTGTCCATCATAAAAGTGCATCTGTCCATCATTAAAGTTCATCTATCCATCATAAAAGTTCATCTATCCATCATAAAAGTGCATCCGTCCATCATTAAAGTTCATCTATCCATCATAAAAGTGCATCTATCCATCATAAAAGTGCATCTGTCCATCATAAAAGTGCATCTGTCCATCATAAAAGTGCATCTATCCATCATAAAAGTGCATCTGTCCATCATAAAAGTGCATCTGTCCATCATAAAAGTTCATCTATCCATCATAAAAGTGCATCTGTCCATCATAAAAGTGCATCTGTCCATCATTAAAGAACATCTGTCCATCATAAAAGTGCATCTGTCCATCATTAAAGTTCATCTATCCATCATAAAAGTGCATATGTCCATCATTAAAGTTCATCTATCCATCATAAAAGTGCATCTATCCATCATAAAAGTGCATCTGTCCATCATAAAAGTGCATCTATCCATCATAAAAGTGCATCTCTCCATCATAAAAGTGCATCTGTCCATCATAAAAGTGCATCTGTCCATCATAAAAGTTCATCTATCCATCATAAAAGTGCATCTGTCCATCATTAAAGAACATCTGTCCATCATAAAAGTGCATCTGTCCATCATTAAAGTTCATCTATCCATCATAAAAGTGCATCTATCCGTCATAAAAGTGCATTTATCCATCATAAAAGTGCATATGTCCATCATTAAAGTTCATCTATCCATCATAAAAGTGCATCTGTCCATCATAAAAGTGCATCTGTCCATCATTAAAGTTCATCTATCCATCATAAAAGTGCATCTGTCCATCATTAAAGTTCATCTATCCATCATAAAAGTGCATCTGTCCATCATTCAATTTCATTTATCCATCATAAAAGTGCATCTGTCCATCATTAAAGTTCATTTATCCATCATAAAAGTGCATCTGTCCATCATAAAAGTGCATCTATCCATCATAAAAGTGCATCTCTCCATCATAAAAGTGCATCTGTCCATCATAAAAGTGCATATGTCCATCATAAAAGTGCATCTATCCATCATAAAAGTGCATCTCTCCATCATAAAAGTGCATCTGTCCATCATAAAAGTGCATATGTCCATCATAAAAGTGCATATGTCCATCACAAAAGTGCACCTGTCCATCATAAAAGTGCATCTGTCCATCATAAAACAGCCATTCACTGCACATTTTCATTTTCAGGACATTTTTATTATAACTCTGATTGTATTCGTCAGAAGAAGGATGAGTTGAGGACGAGTAAATCACGGACTAATTCATTTTTGGATGAACTATCCCTTTAAAATGAAGCATTACGATGAGATGCACATAATATCAGTGACCCAACTGGATAGCTGAGCTGTAGTTGATGTGAAGTGTTACCAGATCAGAGGTTTGCATCCGTGTCTCCGTCCCGCCTCTGATGGTGTGGTGTTTCCTCCGTCTCTGCAGGTCGGCAGCTGACGATCTTCAACAGCCAGGCGTTCATTAAGGTGGGCGGCGGAGAGAAGGGGCGTAACTTCCAGGGTCAGATCTCGGGTCTGTATTATAACGGCCTGCAGGTGCTGAAGCTGGCGGCCGAGGGCGACCCGAACGTTCAGGTGCAGGGGAACCTGCGTCTGGTGGGAGACGTGCCCTCGGTGATGACGACCGACACCACCTCCACCACTCCACTCGCAGACATGTCCACCACCATCATGGAGACCACCACCACCATGGCCACCACCACCACACGCAAGCAGCGCTCGCCCACCATGAGGGACAGCGTCACGCAGGTCAGTGAGAGCCCGAGGGCCCTTCGCTTCATTAAAGTGCTGCTTCTTGGTTCGGTTCACTTTCTCAAGGCAACATCACAAAGCGTACCAAAATGTGTTCACGCAAGTCACATGTGAATAAACACTCTAAAAAACAATGGGTCAAAAACAGCACAAGGTTGTTTTCAACCCAAGGGCTGGGTAAATATAGGACAGAACAGGTGTTGGGTTCATTTTACCCAGCAAATTGGGTTGTTTATTTAACCCAGCATACTGGGTTGATTTATTTTTACTGTAGTACTAGCTTTTTTATCTTTTTCTTTTTTTTACTTCATTCATGAATGAATGTTTACAGATTAACTTAAATCCTGGTTTTGAGGGACAGCGTCACGCAGGACAGTGAGAAGCCTGAGGGTGTTTGGCTTCGTTACCAAACAGGCACTTAAAGTGCTTTTTTTTGGTTCGGTTCCTAGGCAACATCTCACAATAACGATGTATCCACCTTATTCCTGACGAGCTTACTGCGTTTTGAAATATGGGTGGCACTTCCGGTTTGGGGAACTCCCATTCAAAAAGACTGAAACGAATCATTTCAAATCATAAGGTTGCCCTACAAATAAAGCTGATCCGTCAGTTTGACTTAATGAGCTATCAGTTTTCTTTCATGTTTTATCTAAGAATAACATCAGAATAACGTAACACTTGGTATTTTAACGTGACATGTTATAACAAGAATATCTATAGTAAGAGCTCTGCATTCTTTTCCTCATGATTATTTTCTTTTTTACTTTTGAATTTCGCTGTAATAGTATGATAAAGGTCAACATATACTGCACATTTGTGGTCTGTTCTCCCGATTTAATTTACGATGTAGCCTATACCAATTCACTGGAATAACTTACTCCCCAAATCCTGCACGTCTCTTTCCAGGTTTGGTTTCACAGGTAAATTTACAATTTATTATCTGTCAAAATGACTGAAATCACTTTAAAATAGTATCACGCAATGCTGAAGTAAAACATTTTTTTATTATTAAGGCAACGTATGTTACATAATACAGATTACCGCCGATGTTGCTGTGGAAAGATACTTTTTCATAGATTATTCATGGTCTGTTGAAAATACCTTGTTTACGCTTTTACACTTTGAAAATGTCCTTTTAATTTTCAATGGTTGAAGGGTAAGTAGAATAATGTAATTTCATCGTACACGGTTTAAAAATATATTATTGCGTCCAGAGCTAGTCTTTCACTGATTGTTTACAGCTTAACGGAAGTTACACCCATAATTCGCGCAAAGCGTCATGGGGCGCAGGAATACTGTGGATAGATACTAAAAAATGAACAATTCTGTATTTTACCGAAGACATGAACCTATTTGATGGAGCTGCTCTGCTCTCTCCTGAAGAGGTCACAAAAAGCCTGCGATAAATAACTCATCCCCTGGGTTGTTATATCTGACCCAGGAGCTGGGTAACACAGGGTTGTTACGTCTGACCCAGGATCTGGGTAACACAAGAAACTACCCAAACACTGGTTTGTTATGTCTGACCCAGGATCTGGGTAACGCAAAAACTACCCAAACACTGGTTTGGTATGTCTGACCCAGGATCTGGGTAACTCAAAAACTACCCAAACACTGGTTTGGTATGTCTGACCCAGGATCTGGGTAACGCAAAAACTACCCTGACACTGGTTTGTTATGTCTGACCCAGGATCTGGGTAACACAAAAAACTACCCAACCACTGGTTTGTTATGTCTGACCCAGGAACTGGGTAACGCAAAAACTACCCAAACACTGGGTTGTTAGATCTGACCCAGGAACTGGGTAACACAAAAAACTGCCCAAACACTGGTTTGTTATGTCTGACCCAGGATCTGGGTAACGAAAAAACTACACAAACACTGGCTTGTTAGATCTAACCCAGGAACTGGGTAACGCAAAAACTATCCAAACACTGGTTTGTTATGTCTGACCCAGGATCTGGGTCACGCAAAAACTACCCAAACACTGGTTTGTTATGTCTGACCCAGGATCTGGGTAACGCAAAAACTACCCTAACACTGGTTTGTTATGTCTGACCCAGGATCTGGGTAACACAAAAAACTACCCAAACACTGGTTTGTTATGTCTGACCCAGGATCTGGGTAACGCAAAAACTATGCAAACACTGGGTTGTTAGAACTAACCCAGGAACTGGGTAACACAAAAACTACCCAAACACTGGGTTGTTAAATCTGACCCAGGATCTGGGTAACGCAAAAACTACCCAAACACTGGCTTGTTAGATCTAACCCAGGAACTGGGTAACGCAAAAACTACCCAAACACTGGTTTGTTATGTCTGACCCAGGAACTGGGTAACGCAAAAACTACCCAAACACTGGTTTGTTATGTCTGACCCAGGATCTGGGTAACGCAAAAACTACCCAAACACTGGTTTGTTATGTCTGACCCAGGATCTGGGCAACGCAAAAACTACCCAAACACTGGTTTGTTAGATCTAACCCAGGAACTGGGTAACACAAAAACTACCCAAATACTGGTTTGTTATGTCTGACCCAGGAACTGGGTAACGCAAAAACTACCCAAACACTGGTTTGTTATGTCTGACCCAGGATCTGGGTAACGCAAAAACTACCCAAACACTGGTTTGTTATGTCTGACCCAGGATCTGGGTAACACAAAAACTACCCAAACACTGAAAAAATAACTCAAACAAATTGACCCTAAAGGCTTAACCCAGGATTTGGGTAGAAAAAAGAACCCAATATTTTTTAGAGTGAAGCTGTCTTCTCATTGGTCAGAGTTTCCTCTGCATCATCAATATGGATTTACAAGTTCAAACAAATTGTGGCTTGATCTGTTCACACAAACACTTTCAAGAATGTAGCCTTGATTCCCATTCTGACTGATAATTGATATATATTTCATTATATTTAAGAGGCGTACTGTGGTAACTAATGTGCTCACTCACAGAATCAGACACTGCTGCTTTTATATTACACATTTCCGTTATGAATTATGACACTGTTGGTTTGTTGATCCGCTGAGTGAGATTGATCAACAGCAGACCCTGGGGAGCGGCACCATCTGGTTATTTATAAAAGTTACAACTGCGCTTTAAAAAGCCATTAAATCTTTTTTTGCAGGTTTGCTGTGCTTGTTTGAAGGGCTTGGACAAAATCTGTGATTACATTTAAACATAGTAAAATAATCAATATGATATATAATCAATATGATATAATAATAATTATTATCATTATTATAAGCAATTAAAAATATATAAAATGACAATAAATTAAAATAAAATAATAAATGTTTACTATTGTAATATTTCACCCTAAAATAAAAAAATTGAGCTTTTAAGAAAAATAATATAATTATATTTTTAATCAATGAATAATCGATATGATATAATAATAATTATTAAATAAAAATATATAAATGAAAATCTAATTTTATGAGAATGTGTTTTTTATTCGATTAATGTTGCAGCAGTTTTTGACCTTTAAGTTTCTCGATGATGGTTTGATTCGTTGACTGATTTGTTTAGAATCAGCTTTGTTTCTTCATCCTGATCCAGATGTTTCGAACGATACGCATGTACAGCTGCCGTGACTATACTGTGCTCTTACAGTCTCAAAATAACCTGATAAATGTCAAATATACAGCAGTAACCTGCAGCCATCTCCGTGTTATCATGACTTCTCCTGCGTATGACTGTAATCTGATGAACTGTACTGTAACTCATCCGTAGCTTCAGATCCAGTGTTTGCCTTCGGTTATTCGTTTTCTCTTCGTGCGTTATGTTCTGAAAGCGCATTTAAATCCAGCTGAATAGTTCACAAACATTAAGATGAGACATTTGATTATGGCAACCAAACGTTCTCGAATGAGTCACCTTCAGCCTGAGCAAAACACGGCATATTAATATCTGAGAAACAAAACCCCAACGCTTTCTCTTCCATTGGGAACTGAGTCTGTTAATGGGTTCACTGGGCAGAGGACCAAAGAAACTTTACTGAAATGTCATGTTGTGTTTACGGAGAACACGTGAAACTGAATCATGGTTTTGATCCGGGGCGCCCCAAATGATGTAGTCTGCAATTAATATCACTTTATTAAATAAATAAGTGAACAAACACTCCAGGCTTCTGCAGCTTCTCAAAACTAATTAAAAGAAACACAAGAAGTTTGTCCTGCAGCTGCGTCAGGGAAAATAAATCACACACAAATAAATCTGCTTTCATTGAGTCGAACACACGATCAGTGAGTCGAACACACAATCAGTGAGTCGAACACACGATCAGTGAGTCTAACACACGATCAGTGAGTCGAACACACGATCAGTGAGTCGAACACACGATCAGTGAGTCGAACACACGATCAGTGAGTCGAACACACGATCAGTGAGTCGAACACACGATCAGTGAGTCGAACACACGATCAGTGAGTCCAAGACACGATCAGTGAGTCGAACACACGATCAGTGAGTCGAACACACGATCAGTGAGTCCAAGACACGATCAGTGAGTCGAACACACGATCAGTGAGTCGAACACACGATCAGTGAGTCGAACACACGATCAGTGAGTCCAAGACACGATCAGTGAGTCGAACACACGATCAGTGAGTCGAACACACGATCAGTGAGTCCAAGACACGATCAGTGAGTCGAACACACGATCAGTGAGTCGAACACACGATCAGTGAGTCCAAGACACGATCAGTGAGTCGAACACACGATCAGTGAGTCCAAGACACGATCAGTGAGTCGAACACACGATCAGTGAGTCGAACACACAATCAGTGAGTCGAACACACGATCAGTGAGTCGAACACACGATCAGTGAGTCAAACACACGATCAGTGAGTCGAACACACGATCAGTGAGTCCAAGACACGATCAGTGAGTCGAACACACGATCAGTGAGTCCAAGACACGATCAGTGAGTCGAACACACGATCAGTGAGTCGAACACACGATCAGTGAGTCGAACACACGATCAGTGAGTCGAAGACACGATCAGTGAGTCAAACACACGATCAGTGAGTCAAACACACGATCAGTGAGTCGAACACACGATCAGTGAGTCGAACACACGATCAGTGAGTCGAACACACGATCAGTGAGTCTAACACACGATCAATGAGTCGAACACACGATCAGTGAGTCGAACACACGATCAGTGAGTCGAACACACGATCAGTGAGTCGAACACACGATCAGTGAGTCGAACACACGATCAGTGAGTCGTAAACACGATCAGTGAGTCGAACACACGATCAGTGAGTTGAAAACACGATCAGTGAGTCGAACACATGTTTCAAAATTATTGATGTTGTTTTGAGCAATCCCTGAATGCCATGATATTTCGTTCATCACTGTGTTTTTGTCAGGAATCAATCAGATTCATTCCCATCCACCACTCAAAGATCACTCTCCCCGGAATACTAACCACTCACACCTGTGCACCATCAATTACCTCATCACCCAGCTCTACAAAACACCCATGCACACTTCAGTCTTTGTAAAGCCTCCAACAGGAATAGACCATGACTCTCTGTCTCCTGAAGTCTCCAAGTCAACCTGAAAACCACCACGTAACGTATACTCACCTTTGAAATACTCACCCCTGTATCCTTGTCCCGCTGTTCCCAGAAGTCCTGCCTGGTCCCATGTTCCCCGAGTCCTGGAGATTCGTCTGAGTGTCCCACGTTCCCGCCGAGATCTCCGTGTCCGCTACTGTATCTGAAATAGAAAAGGAGACGTATCAATGAACAGTGTCTGCTCACGCCAAGCTAACTAAAGGAGGATCTGCTCACCTGGAATCCGCTCTGCACGTAGTGATCGTCACCGCACCTTCACCTGAACCTTGCCTATTCACCTTGTCACTTGAATCATTGTAAATAAACTCACGTTTGAAATCACTTACCTCCGCCTCTGTGCCTGTATCCTGACAGAAGGCTTGACCTACAAAGGAAAAGAAACAGCGCGATGGAGTCTACCCGCCATGGTGATAATCCTGTACAACCTACAACCGCTGTTGTGAATTCCTGTCAGCCGACCCTCAGTACTTCCGCAGGCCCCACTTCTTCTATGGTTTGCTTCGCGAACCCAGCATCACGTCCAGCGCCATTCTCCGGTCGGGCGGAGGATTGCAACGGGTTCCTGCTTCAGTGTTCGCTCGCTTTGGAACAGCAGACCCAGTTGTACCCCACAGAAAGATCGAAGATCGCCTTTATAATCCAACAGTTATCCGGGGCTGCTTTAATATGGGCTGAAACATTGTGGTTACAGGAATTCACTGTTACCTCGTTGGTACAGGAATTCGTAGACCATTTTAAAGAAGTTTTCGGGCGACCAGTTGATGATTCCTCCACCAGCGACAAACTACTGCAACTGCATCAGGGCAGAAAATCGGTTTCTGAGTATTCATTGGAGTTTCGCACTCTAGCCTCCGCAAGTGGGTGGAACGAGAAGGTGCTCATCTCTGTCTACCGACGTGGTTTGAATCCTGCTCTCCGTCTTCAAATGGCAATATATGATGACAGCCTGGGTGTGGAAAAGTTTATCCAGCAAGCTCTCCGCGTGCACCAACGATCTCAGGGCTGCTATCTCGAAACTCAACGACCCACTAGTACCTCTCAGTACCCCGCGGAAGGTCCATCCGAAGCAGGTGGAGAGAGGATGCAAGTGGATACTCACCGACTGTCTCCAGCGGAACGTGCCCGACGTCGAGAGCTAAGATTATGTCTGTATTGCGGAATGGGAGGACATTTTCGTCAGTCATGTCCAACTCGACCCCCCAGAATGCTTGTGAGTTCTGTCTTTACGACCGATTCGGTGTCAGCCCCATTAACGATATCAGTGATCCTAAAATCCACGACTTTCCATGTTTCTGCCACAGCCATTGTGGACTCCGGGTCGGCAGGAAACTTCATTTCCAGACAGCTCTGTCAAAAACTCCAGCTCGAGAAGTCAGCCACCACCAGACCGTACTCCATCCATGCAGTGACGGGTGAAACCATAAATCAGGGGTATGTCACATCTCAGATCAAACCTGTCATCCTCGGTGTCGAAGACACACACCATGAATTATTTGAACCTTTCATATTAGAGAACAGTCAGACTGATATAATCCTTGGCCGCCCATGGCTTATACGACATCAACCGAATATCAACTGGAAATCTGGTAAAATACTGACTTGGGGTTGTAAATGTGCGTCCAGGACCGCCGAACTCGCGATCACGCCCATCGTTAACATACCCGGCAACATTCCAGTGAACTCAACCTCCGTTGAAAGCCCCACAGAAAGCCTGTCAGTGTCCATCCCTACCTGTTACTCTCTGTTTGCAGATGTGTTCAATCCTGTCGAGGCTGCCAAATTACCACCTCACCGAGCCTGGGATTGTGCCATCGATATCGTTCCAGGAGAGCCCATCCCTAAGGGACGAATCTACTCCCTGTCTATCCCAGAACAAAGAGCCATGCAACAGTACATTAAAGAAGCCTTGAAAGAGGGTTATATCCGCTCCTCCACATCACCTGCTGCTGCCAGTTTTTTCTTTGTCCTTAAGAAGGATGGCGGACTACGTCCGTGTATCGACTATAGAACCCTGAATCGGATAACCGTGAAGTTCAGCTATCCACTCCCGCTGGTTCCTTCCTCTCTGGAACAACTTTGAGAGGCTAAGGTATTCACCAAACTGGATTTGAGAAGCGCATATAATCTCATCCGAATTCGAGAAGGCGACGAATGGAAGACCGCGTTCATCACCCCAGCAGGCCATTACGAATATTTAGTTATGCCATATGGTCTGGTAAACGCTCCTTCCATCTTCCAAAGCTTCATGGATGAAGTCTTCCGAGATTACCTGAATCGGTTCGTAATAATCTACATTGACGACATTCTAATCTATTCCAAGGATCCAGTGGAACATCAACGACATGTCTCCCTAGTACTCCAACGGCTACGTGAATTCTCCCTGTTCCTTAAGGCAGAGAAATGTTCCTTCCACCAAACCTCAGTCGAGTTCCTCGGTTATCAAATCAGTGAAAAAGGAGTAGAGATGGACGATCGCAAGACCAAGGCGATAGCTTCCTGGCCAACCCCACAGACTGTTAAAGAATTGCAAAGGTTCCTTGGATTTGCCAATTTTTACCGGAGGTTCATTTACCAGTACAGCCTGTTAACTGCCCCTCAAACATCTCTCCTCAAAGGAAAGCCCAAGACACTGCTCTGGACCGGTGAGGCCGATCACGCATTCCAGTCTCTAAAGACAGTGTTCACCACAGCTCCTCTACTCCGACATCCTAATCCTGAGGAAATGTTCATTGTTGAAGTTGATGCCTCCACTACTGGGGTAGGAGCTGTGTTATCCCAGTACTCCAACTCGTCCCCCAAACCTATGCCATGTGCGTTTTTCTCTCACAAGTTATCACCTGCTGAGGTAAACTATGATATCGGCAATCGGGAACTCCTGGCGGTAAAGCTTGCTCTTGAAGAATGGCGACACTGGTTAGAGGGCGCCAAACACCCATTCCTGGTTCTCACTGACCACAAGAATCTCCAGTACTTAAAGGAAGCAAAGCGACTCAATCCACGCCAGGCAAGATGGGCACTCTTCTTTACTCGATTCCATTTCCAGATCTCCTATCGCCCTGGTTCAAAGAACGTCCGAGCGGATGCTCTGTCTCGTCTCCATGCCCCCAAAACTCACCACGAAGAACCCGAGAATATCTTGCAAGAAAGGATGTTTGTCAATCCCATTCAGTGGGATTTAAACGAGCAACTGATGGAGTTGTCCCGACACCAGCCCAGTCCTCCAGAGTACCCAACCGGAAAGATTTACGTACCCGATGAATTTCGTATGTCACTAATCTCCTCAGCACACTCATCCGTTGGGACGGGTCACCCTGGAATAACCAAGACCTGCTCCTGGTGGCCCAACATGCTCCGCGATGTCAAGACCTTCATCCAAGGATGCATCCTGTGCGCTATGAATAAGAATCCCCGTCACTTACCCGCTGGAAAGCTCATGCCCCTACCTGTTCCACAAAGACCCTGGTCACACATTGGGGTTGATTTTGTGACTGACCTTCCACCCTCAGAGGAAAACACCTGTATCCTGGTGGCCATTGATCGCTTTTCTAAAGCGTGCAAATTGATTCCCCTGAAGAACTTACCCACAGCATTTGTAACCGCAGAACTGTTAATGGAACATGTCTTCCGGAATTTCGGCCTTCCAGAGGACATTGTGTCAGACAGGGGGCCACAATTCATCTCAAAGGTGTGGCGAGCCTTCTTTGCATTAATGAACGTAACCGTAAGTCTAATTTCAGGGTATCACCCACAGGCGAATGGGCAGGCGGAACGTAAAATCCAGGATGTCAGCCGTTTCCTCCGTACCTTCTGCCATGCCAACCAGCATCTCTGGAGCCGCTATCTCGTATGGGCAGAGTATGCTCAAAATTCCCTTCGACAAACCTCCACCAACTTAACCCCGTTCCAATGCATTCTGGGTTACCAACCCCCACTGTTCCCGTGGTCCGGGGAGTCCTCAGAAGTCCCTGCAGTCAACGCCTGGTTCCGGAACAGTGAGAGGGTATGGAACCAAGCTCACCATCACCTCCAACAAGCCATAAACCGCCACAGTCACTTCGCAGACGCTCATCGTCGCAACGCCCCCGAATACCAACCTGGCCAACTGGTTTGGCTTTCGACCAAGGATATCCGGCTGAGACTATCTTGTCGCAAACTAAGTCCAAGATACATCGGTCCATTTCCCATAACGAGGCAAATTAATCCAGTTACCTACCAGCTCTGTCTGCCAAACCAGTATCGCATCCACCCCTCATTCCATGTCTCCCTTCTGAAGCCCGATCACTCACCTGTTCCAGTTCCCTCAACTGATCTGGCGCAAGATGAGAATCCTCCGGTACTCCCCATTGAAGCAGAATCCATCTTCGCTGTAAGAAGGATCCTGGACTCCCGACGTCGTGGTGGTCAACTCGAGTACCTGGTTGACTGGGAGAATTATGGACCAGAGGAGAAGTGTTGGATACCTCGTAAGGACGTCCTCGATCCCATGCTACTCACTGACTTCCATGAACAACATCCTGAAAAACCTGCTACTCGACCTCGAGGTAGACCCCCGAGACGTCGGGGTCCTGGGTCCGCTGGAGCGGACGCTGGAGGAGGGGGTAGTGTCAGGAATCAATCAGATTCATTCCCATCCACCACTCAAAGATCACTCTCCCTGGAATACTAACCACTCACACCTGTGCACCATCAATTACCTCATCACCCAGCTCTACAAAACACCCATGCACACTTCAGTCTTTGTCAAGCCTCCAACAGAATAGACCATAACCCTCTGTCTCCTGAAGTCTCCAAGTCAACCTGAAAACCACCACGTAACGTATACTCACCTTTGAAATACTCACCTTTGTATCCTTGTCCCGCTGTTCCCAGAAGTCCTGCCTGGTCCCATGTTCCCCGAGTCCTGGAGATTCGTCTGAGTGTCCCACGTTCCCGCCGAGATCTCCGTGTCCGCTACTGTATCTGAAATAGAAAAGGAGACGTATCAATGAACAGTGTCTGCTCACGCCAAGCTAACTAAAGGAGGATCTGCTCACCTGGAATCCGCTCTGCACGTAGTGATCGTCACCGCACCTTCACCTGAACCTTGCCTATTCACCTTGTCACTTGAATCATTGTAAATAAACTCACGTTTGAATTCACTTACCTCCGCCTCTGTGCCTGTATCCTGACAGTTTTCTTGCACGACTGTTCGAAAGTTTGAAACTTTTAATGTTTCTGAAAGAGTCTTTTCTACTGGATTTATTAGATCAAATATACACTAAAAACAGTGAAATATTATTCCAATGTAAAACAGCTGTTTTCTATGTGAATATATACACTGAACAAAATTATAAACGCAACACTTTTGTTTTTGCCCCCATTTTTCATGAGCTGAACGCAAAGATCTAAGACTTTTTCTATGTACACAAAAGGTCTATTTCTCTCAAATATTGTTCACAAATCTGTCTAAATCTGTGTTAGTGAGCACTTCTCCTTTGCCGAGAAAATCGATCCACCTCACAGGTGTGGCATATCAAGATGCTGATTAGACAGCATGATTATTGCACTGGTGTGCCGACTTGAGTGGGCAAATGCTAACATTCGAATGTGTCTGGCTCTTTGGAGAGGTGTTCTCTTCACGGATGAATCCGGTTTTCACTGTACAGGGCAGATGGCAGACAGCGTGTGTGACGTTGTGTGTGTGAGCGGTTTGCTGATGTCAACGTTGTGGATCGAGTGGCCCATGTTGGCGGTGGAGTTATGGTGGCGGTGGAGTTATGGTGGCGGTGGAGTTATGGTGGCGGTGGAGTTATGGTGGCGGGGGGGTTATGGTGGCGGTGGAGTTATGGTGGCGGTGGGGTTATGGTGGCGGTGGGGTTATGGTGGCGGGGGGGTTATGGTGGCGGTGGAGTTATGGTGGCGGGGGGGTTGTGGTGGCGGTGGAGTTATGGTGGCGGTGGAGTTATGGTGGCGGTGGGGTTATGGTGGCGGGGGGGTTATGGTGGCGGTGGGGTTATGGTGGTGGTGGGGTTATGGTGGCGGGGGGGTTATGGTGGCGGTGGGGTTATGGTGGCGGGAGGGTTATGGTGGCGGTGGAGTTATGGTGGCGGTGGAGTTATGGTGGCAGTGGGGTTATGGTGGCGGTGGAGTTATGGTGGCAGTGGAGTTATGGTGGCAGTGGGGTTATGGTGGCGGTGGAGTTATGGTGGCAGTGGGGTTATGGTGGCGGGGGGGTTATGGTGGCGGTGGGGTTATGGTGGCGGGAGGGTTATGGTGGCGGTGGAGTTATGGTGGCGGTGGAGTTATGGTGGCAGTGGGGTTATGGTGGCGGTGGAGTTATGGTGGCAGTGGAGTTATGGTGGCAGTGGGGTTATGGTGGCGGTGGAGTTATGGTGGCAGTGGGGTTATGGTGGCGGTGGGGTTATGGTGGCGGAGGGGGTTATGGTATGGGCAGGTGTATGTTGTGGGCAACGAACACAGGTGCATTTTATTGATGGTATTTTGAACGCACAGAGATACCGTGACCAGATCCTGAGGCCCATTGTTGTAACATTCATCCACGACCATCATGGCCTGCATACTCACCGGACATGTCCCCCACTGAGCATGTTTGGCGACGCTCTGGATCGGCGTATACGACAGCGTGTTCCAGATCCTGCCAATATCCAGCAACTTCACACAGCCATTGAAGAGGAGTGGACCAACATTCCACACGCCACAATCAATAACCTGATTAACTCTATACAAAGGAGATGTGTCGCACTGCGTGAGTCAAATGGTGGTCACACCACATACCCCCCCCCCCCCCCCCCATACAGTAAAACTGCACATTTTAGAGTGGCCTTTTATTGTGGCCAGCCTAAGGCACACCTGTGCAATAATCAAGCTGTCTAATCAGCATCTTGATATGTTACACCTGTGAGGTGGATGGATTATCTCGGCAAAGCAGAAGTGCTCACTAACACAGATTTAGACAGATTTGTGAACAATATTTGAGAGAAATAGGCCTTTTGTGTACATAGAAAAAGTCTCATATATTTGAGTTCAGCTCATGAAAAATTGGGGATAAAAACAAAAGTGTTGCGTTTATAATTTTGTTCAGTGAAGTAAAGTGTAATTTATTCATGTGATGAAAGCTGAATTTTAAGCATCATTACTCCAGTCTTTAGTGTCACATGAATTTTCAGAAATCATTCTAATATGATGATTTGATGATCAAGAAACATTTATGATTATTAGTGTTGACAACAGCTTCATATTTCTGTGGAAAGTTTTTCAAGATTCTTCAGAAAGTTAAAAAGAACACCATTTATCTGAAACAGAATCATGGACATGATTCAAAAAGGTTAAATGGTCCTGTAAGTAATATTCACACTTGTGCTCCTCGCGGTCAGAAACGTGCGCATTGGAAATGAATGAGAGTTTCCTCTAGCGGAAGCGTTTGGTACTGCAGCCGAGCAACATCAGAATCATATTTTGAACACAGCTTGTTTCCTCCGTTATTGTTCACAAAACTTCAGTGCCGACACGTTTCTTATGACAAGCGCGGGTGAAGCTCCGGGTGAAGCTTGTCCTGGCACTGGCTGCTGCTGGATTTGTAAATCGGGTTGGTCCGGTCCGAGATCCTTTATCCTTTTTTTTTTTCTTCCAGCGAACACCTTGTGAAAGTGTTTTTTTGTAAATCAATGACGGGTTAAATTTGGTTTAACTGCTGCCATTATCTCTACGAAAGTGATACGCCTAGCAAGGTCTTGTCGAAGTCGCCTGCACACTCGAAGTAGTAGCCCAAGAGCGTAAAGTTGAATGACAGGTGACGAGAACCAATCAGATTGGATAAAATAACATGTATCAGATTCTGATTCGCCAGGGATGCAGCGACCAGGG
>NW_027508898.1:17500-42500 GCF_051911475.1 Siphateles boraxobius | reverse complement strand
CTCCAGGACTTCAGTAACATTTAGGGCCCTATTTTAACGATCTGAAACGCAAGTAACTTTGTGGGCGGATCTCGACGCACACCTAAAATGGGTTCGTCTGAAGCAGCAACATTACTCACAGGTGTGGTTTGGGCGTAACGTGAAATTAACCAATCAGAGCGTCATCTCACATTCCCTTTAAGAGCAGGCGCGCTTGTTCCATGGCGGATTGCTATTATAATGGCGGATATGCCAGACGCACGCCAGGAGCGGTTCACAGCCGAGGAGACCGACGTTCCCGTCAGGGCCATAAAAGACAGATTAAACGGGCGGTTAAACAGGCGTATAATAATTTGGGTGAATGTGTCAGCTAGATTTATGCCTATTTTTTCACTTCTTCATGGACACCACAATGATTTCCCTCGTGAAGTAATTTTACATTTAATTATGTATGGTTTGCAAAAATGGGAACTGCTGCGTCTGTGTAGGTGAGAAAAGCGAAGTGTATGCGCGTTGTGCACACGCTACATTATGGCCAAGCATGCAGCCTTAAAATAGCATCTGAATAACGCCACTGACTTTAGACGAGGGTTTTCCTGGTGTGTGGCGGAACTGTTTTCTGAAACTGTAAAATAGCACCAGGAACGTTTGTGCCGGAACACGCCTCCTCTTTTCCTGAACCGCCCCGGGAGCGCAAGTTCATTCCCTAATTTACCGACGTGCGTCTGTGGAGGGAAAAGTCCGCTGTGCGTCGGGGGCAAAATAGGAATGATACATGCGTCGTGTGCAAAGTCAGTTGCGCTGGTGCAAGATAGAGCTCTTAGACTCACTGAAGGAGGGAGAGCGGAAGGGTTCCCTAAAAAATAAAACTGTAACTCTTTTTCTAGTAATTCTGAGAAAAAAAGTTAGAGTTGCCAGATAGTCAGGATTGAAATTGCAAATTTTGAGGAATAAATGTCAGAATTGTAATTTATTTATAAATTCGCAATTGTGAGTAAAAAAGTCACAATTACCTTTTTCATATTTTCGTTCTGTGTAGCGAAAACGAGCTTCTATAAGAAAGAGGTTTCGGAAGACGGTTTTAACGTATTTTTGTCCTGTTGCCGTGTTCGCTGCTTGTTTAGCAGTATTTCCATGTTTTCTGTCTTAAAAATGCAGTATAAGCACAAAAGTGCAGGAAAAACATAATGGATTGCGAGATGTAAACTCAAAATTCCCCAAAAAAATTATTTATAAACTCAGAATTGTGAGGAAAAAAAGTCGCACTTACCTTTTTTTATATTTTCGTTCTTTATAGTGAAAACAAGCTTCTATTAGAAAGAGCTTTCGGAAGACGGTTTTAATGTTTTTGGTCGTGTTCACTGCTTGTTTTGCAGTATCTCCATGTTCTCTGTCTTCAAACTGCAGTATAAGCACAAAAGTGTGTGTTTAATGATGTATTCACTCGGGTCGAGCTGGTGCAGGTGTTCAGTACGGTTTGAAATGAGTGATTTAATTCTGTGTATCAGTCCAGATTTATTTCTCACTATTAATGGTTGGCCAGTTAGAGCATAATGAATCTCTTGCAGTTCATCTTGGCTTAAACTGCATCTCTTGTGAAGGATTTGCAGCAGACCGTCGTATGTGTCATTTATTGCAGTTTTAGAAATAAAAGCAAAGGGATGAAACATGAATAAAGCCGTGAATGTGAGTCTGCACTGTGGTGAAGATGTGAGACATTAGTTTGTGTGTATGAAACAATGTTGGTCTTGTCAATGCAGCTGTCACAGAAGGCACAGTTTGACCAATCACAGACTGTGTCACTGGGGGTTATCTTTCCCGAGATCCATCATGAACACACAAACATGAGCAGAGACTGATTCGCTGATAGTTTGGGATTTGTGTGTCATGTGGATTGAGAGTTTGAGAAAGTTCGTCATTGAGAACCCATTTCAGATCTCTTCGCTCACTTCCATAAATGATAATCATCCGGATTCAAGGTTCCTCTCCCCGGAGCGATCGATCCTGGTCCTTCCCTCTCTGGGAATGGATTGCTTTGGGAAGTTGCATATCGTAAGATATTCCAAAAAATGTAATAAAATCAGGAGATATTATTGTGCCCGGTGGCACCTAAAGTCAGCAAACTAGTCTTGTCAGTGACTGAATTATCAGACTCCATTCGATGGTCTTGACAGATCATTCCTCTAAACAGCTGGTCGCCTCCAGCGGCTTTTTCCAGCAATAGATATAAAAGATGTTTCCGTGAACAGGCATTAATTTAATCCAGATCGACTCGGCGAACCGTTCCCCAGACTCTCAGCCCGCAGACACACATCTTACATTGGGGGTGTTGGGTGGGACGAACTCTGTGAAAGATATCATTAACATACTGTTTCCTTTTCAGCTTCTAACCCAACGATTTTAAACTCTGTGTTATGAATGTTAATATCACCTTTTCTCCCACTGGATTCACAGTTTCTTTGGGTTTAATGAGTCTGTTCATCAATATGCAAACATGAAGCTCTTTTTGAAGGTTGGTTAAGGGGAGGGTGCCATTTTGATGCCATGGTTTGAGAAGGTTTCAGATCACAGACCAACAGTCCTTCCCCCTCAAGCTGCTTCAAACGCAATGTTTGTCACACTAATTTGCCTCATCATATGAATAACAATGAAATGCATTATGTGTTTAAACAGAAAAAGCTCTTCTGCACCCCATTTTCATAGATTTCTGTTCCATTAAAAGGTGTTGATGTTTCACAAGTCTAAATCTGAGCAGCGTAATGTCAAACAAAAACTTGTATAATTTAACTTTTGGCATTCCTTGACACTCTGAGAAAAACAGGCCTTTGTTATTCATGCTATGAGATTTCCAAAGGACAGGCTTATGGATAATAATGTTGAAAAATTTGGTCTGTGTTTTGGGGAGGGGAACATCTTGTGGGACAGTAATTTGAAAATATCACCTTCGGTATCCCGGGGTGAGAGTGGGAAGTTTTGCATTTAGATCCTCATCATTAGCAAGATATCACCATGCCAACGGGGAGCGGGGATTATGAGCTTTGTGAGCTCCGGGAAAAACGTTCAGTAAATGATGAATTCAAAACACTTTACCTACTTTGAAACATGGGGTGAAATTTGTTTATCACTATCCGAGAACAATCTTACACAGCTTTCTTTTTGTAATTTTTTTTTTCATGCAAAAATCATGCGGCCAATTTGTTAATGTAAGTGACCTGTACTACGTGGTTTGCTATCTTGTTAAACATGCAGTCAGTGAGTGGAGGTTAGTATAGATAGCGTTAGTATTAGCATTAGCACTAGCATTAGCACTAGCACAGCCAAGTCTGTATGTACTGTACAGTAGATATAGAACTGTTTTTGTAGGATTTATCTGAATGTACATTCTAGTTTATGCTCTGGGCAGCACATTATGCTTAAGTTTTAAGTGATTTTCTGTATTATCCTAACCCTGTAATCAAGTATATGACAGTAATTATTTAGCATTAGCCTAGCTTTTTATAGTCTGATTTTAAATAGATGCTAACCAAACTAACTTTAGAACTAACCTCATTAAGTCTTAGTCCTGTTCTAATGATGGTTCTTCTCTCTCTCTTGTTCATTTGTCTTGCTCGAGTTCCAACTAATGCCATCTTCCTTCTCTCTTTCATCCTAGGAGGTGAACTAGTCTTGCCAATTATAACAGTGGATTCCCTTGACCCCCCATCAATTGCTACACATTACCCTGTTATTCCCCCACCCCCGACCTATCGCCCCTTCCTCACCTTGCTCGAGACCACCAAAGAGTCTCTCGCCCTGCCCGGGCGGCCCCCATGTCCACTAGACCAGGAGGACTGCGAAGAGCCCATGGAGGTCTCGGCCTACGGCTCGGGCGAGATGACGGAGTCCGACGATGAGGATTACTATAAAAACTCGCCCCTTGTCACTGATCGGACGGTACTCCCGCCTCCCCCCCGGGGTGATCGCCCCTTCGCCCGTTTGCCCAACTCCCATCGGCCGCCACTCCCCTTAACCCCTACGGCCCCACCAGTTTCCCGACTCAAACCTGGCATCAATATTGGCCCCAACATCCCGGCGGGTAAAATGAACACTCGTGACCAAGTGCTCCTGCCGCCCGCTCAGCCGTCGGGCGAACCAGAACACGGCGGGCGGCATCGAAACAACCCAGGTATAACGTATCCCCCCAATTTCCCCCATGTCCCCACTACAGACCCCTCGTCGCCAGACCGAGGGCCGCCGGGAGCAGTGGAGGTGATCCGTGAGTCCAGTAGCACGACGGGAATGGTTGTGGGAATCGTAGCTGCGGCCGCTCTCTGCATCCTCATCCTCCTCTACGCTATGTACAAGTACCGAAACCGCGACGAAGGCTCCTACCAGGTGGACCAGAGCCGCAACTACATCAGCAACTCAGCCACGCAAAGCAATGGGGCCCTAGTGAAGGAGAAGCAGCCCGGCACAGCCAAGACAGGCACTAAGAGCAAGAAAAACAAAGACAAAGAGTATTACGTCTGAGCTCGGCCTCCAAAGGGACCGAGGCGGGAGAAGGAGAGAGATAGAATGAGGAATGGAATGGGAGATTTTTCGGCAGTTAACCGGTCACTTATAGTGCTCTGACATCAGTCTTCTTTAATTTCCTGTCTCGTCTAGCTGTTGGCCTCATTTCCAGCGAGAGCTAAAGAGTACGGTGTCTATAGGGTTTGGAATCATTCCTTCACTCATTTACATTTTTTGATAGCTAATCCCTGTTATGAAAAGAAACTCTGCAAACCTTTTGTATTGATGAAAAGAAAAAAAAATTCCGCACACTTCATTTGATGCTCTAGTTTGTTCTTTGTAAATACTACTCGAGTCCTCAATATTCAGAACATCTTCTAGCCTGATCCAAAACACCCGTGTATGCCAGGCTTCCTGATCAATCCATTGTTGCTCCATCAGTTCATTGGATGCGGTCGAGAATTGTTTGGGAATGAGAGCAGTTCGATTGGAACGGCTTGGCATAGGTGACATTTCAGGAACAGATGGTGCCGAAAACGTTAAGCAGTCACACTCCTCCGTAATACTGCCAAACCAGCTCTGTGTCAAATCCGTCTCCCTCTCTTTCCAAGTGCTTCACGTTTCCATCCTCCACTCCCTTCATCCCTCTCTTTCTCTCATTCCCCACACCCTTTCTTGGCTTGTTCTCTCTTTTCCTCCTTGTCCTTGGTGCTCAGGAGCAGATGCAACGTAATTCTGTTGTGTTTCCAGCATGTGGTATTCAAAATGAAAACAGATAAATACTGTTTCTGTGGAGTCAAACAAATTAATATACGAATATATATACATATATATCAAACCGTTACAACTAGCGAAACATCTGTGGATGATCCCTTCAGCCGCCAGAACTCTCGGAGGCCCGTGGTCAGCCCACGTTTCAGCCGATATTCGTCATGTGTGTTTGAGGGTTCCACAGGGCTCCGTCCTCGAACCGTTGAGGATCTTGGTTTCTGCTCTAAGTACCTCATTCAACAACCCGAAACACAACCCCCAACAGCAAATGGACATATCCATGTATAAAGATGTTTGAAAAGGACTCGTGAACACGATTGATCAAGACCCTCTGACCCACGTCACATCAACAAACCATACCAGTGGAAAACAGCAGTGACTTGGATGATAGGATGCTTTTTTGTTTTGTTTTCTATGTGTGTGCGTGCTTTCTTTTTTATTTTGTCACAATGTCAAAAGGAAAAGACAATAATGTTCCAGTTAACGTACATCCCGAATAGGGAACGTGAACTCTCCTGCGTCTTTGAGCACGTTCTCTCAGGAGGAAAGTAGGTATGAACTTGCGCATTTAAGAAAACAGAAAAAACTATTGAAAGAAAGACGAAATGGCCTGTTTCTTTGAAGATGTACATCTTGAACTCTAGTATTCTAATTTTCTCAACTCTATTACAAGAACTAAACTCTACAATGAAAAGAAAATGTTTAAAACAGTTTGTGAAATGTCTAAATATTTGAATCTCATCCCAGTGCTAAAAGAGATGTGTTTTTCCTAATTATCATCCCTAAGAAAAAAAAAGAATGTGCAATGAAATGCACAGATCAGTGAATCAGATTCCAGAAAGCAAATGCTCCCTTGAATATTAAACAGCAAAATACGATTTGGTTTACAAGAAAATATTTCCTTTACCTGGCGTGATAGTATCTCCTTGTATCCGGGAGACTTTGATCCTCCGACTCTCTCCTCTGTTTGATTCATGTCGCTCGCTTTACCCAGCGTGTGGAGGGCTGTTCATACTCCATATACACTCAACGAGAACCAGACACCATCATCATTTGATTTCACTCTTCCATCTCTGAGTGTTTGTGTGCTTGTGTGTGTGTATGAATGTTTCCATTATTTCCGATCCTGTTCAGGTTTGTCAGTTGCATTTCTCCTCAGCTCCCTTGTTCTTTCTAAATGTTATTGTAGAGTGTTCCAGTGAGATGAATCTGCATACGTGTATATTAACAGAAGGGAATACAGTTGGTTATATACTTCTTACACCCTGTGTCGTGTGCTTATTTAGCATTCACACTTTTCTTCCAGAACATTCTTCCTCACTTCAGCTCAACACAAACCCTTTGAGAGGTTAAACTAGAGTGTATTTATAATCCAGTTTACAAACTTCATTCACATCACCATGAAGCTGTACACGAGTGTCGGTAAGTCTTTGATAATCTGGAAGACATCTTGTGCGTACGTTTGCTTGCATTACATTTGCGTATGCTTCAAATGATTATTCATATATGTAAATATGCACTAGTCAAGTCAAGTCATCCTCATTTATATAGCGCTTTTAACAATGTAGATTGTTTCAAAGCAGCTTTACAGAGATAAACATATAATTTAAGGTAACAGAGATTGGTTTGGTTTTATAGTGGTTCTTGAAAAATGTTTTTTCCAGCTAAAGTTAGTTTTGATTGATTCACTTCCGTCTAAATGATCATTTGTTATTAAATTAGGGGCCGCTAAGACGACACCGTTCTCTCTAAACAGACTTTAAACGTGAACCTATGATAGACGCTGATGGCGTTCACATGCGCATTAAGAATTGATTCTATAGTTATGTGCGTTTGAATATATGTGCGTTTGAATATACTACTTTAACAACAAGACAGGCTAATGTAGCTGTTATGGAAAAATTAATAAAGTATACCAGATACAGCAACAATTGTTCTCCCCTCCAGTAGTATATACGAAATACAAAGAGGGCGTTCATGTTCAATTTGTGACCAGGAAACTCCAACTAGGAAATTCTGACTAGGAATTTCTGACTAAGAAACTCTGACTAGGAAACTTGTATTTACGATAATAACAATAGCATGTGAAGGCAGCACTGTGTATAAAGCATACAATATGTTTCAAATGGTAATTTACATATATATATATATATACTTTATTAGTTTTAACACAACAGCTGCATCGCCTTGTCATTAAAGTACACCAGTCACAGCAGAAATCTTTCTCCCCTCCAGCATGTTTAAAGTTCGTGGCACTCCCAACTTAGAAACTCGGGTATCAAAATGAAAGTTTCCCAGTAGTAAATACAACATGAGAGAGCCTTCATGTCCAATATCCAACTAGGAATTTCCAACTAGGAAACTCCGACTTGGAATTTCCAACTAGGAAACTCCGACTTGGAATTTCCAACTAGGAAACTCCGACTATGAAACTCAAAGTAGGAATTTTCAACTAAGAATTTTTCACTTGCAAACTCATATTTATGATAATTCCGATACTGTGTTTAAAACATACAATATGCTTTTAATGGTTATCCATATATGTAAATATGCACTACTTTAACAAAAAGACAAGGCGATGCAGCTGTCGTGTAAAAACTAATAAAGTATACCAGTCACAGTAGCAATCGTTCTCCCCTTTGTCATATTTAAAGTTTATTACGCGCCCAACTCGGAAACTCACCCACTAAACACAATGATGTCCAAAAGACGTCTTTTCAATGTCTTTGTCACAAAGTCGGACGTTGAAAAGACGTCTACTGAGGAGCCAGAATGAAAATTTTTATGACGTCTTTTTTTGACGTGTTCTGCACGTCCGATCTAGACGTCATAGAACCTCTTCGTACAAGGTTGAAAACCAGTTCAAATGTGGCCATTGTGGACATATTTTCAACATCATTTATTGTCTCATTTAGATATGATCCTTTGACTATTTCTGTCAGACGTCTACAGAAGATCTTAGTGAGAATTAACAGAGGTTTAGATGTTGATATTTGAAGTGTCACCATTATGGTGATCAGTGTTTGCTTTAGTTGGGCTCTTGGTCCCCGTTCATCTTGCGTTAGCTTTTTTATTGGCAGCTGTAACTGTGTTTGTATAACACAATTGCTGTTGCAGAAAAAGCCAAGATAAAACAAGATCAGCTGTGATCAGCTCCATTATCAGATGATGCCATAATTATCACAAAACAAGCATCCAATGTTGTGTTTTAGGTTTTGTGTTTATATTTGGCATTTATAACAGCCAACCTTGTGGAACTGCAATATTGGCACCAATAGCATTAAAATGATCACTTATTTGAAGGTGGATAAAAAACATGTGCACACAATGTTTTGAGCAAATTAATCATGCAGTCACACACAGACATCAAGATTTTAAATATAAATCACAACAACAGTGACAATCAAAACAAAAAAGCTTGGGAAATCAAGGATGATACTATGAAAGCTACCCATCATGCATTGCATCTTCATGCTTTTTTTAATTGTCACCATTGTTGTGAATCATAAGCACATTTTTTCTTTTTTATGTCTGTGTGTAACTACATGATATAAATGCTCAAAACATTGTGTGAACATCATTTTTATCCATCTCTAAATAAGTGATCATTTAAATGCTATTAGTGCTAATATTGCAGTTCCACAATGTAACAACATTAAATGCTTGTTTTTGTGAAGATTTTGCTGATATCAGCTTTATATTGGCTTTTTCTGCCACAACAATTGTGTTTTACAAACACAGCAGCCAAAGAAAAGCTAACGCAGGAAGAACGGGGACCAAGAGCCCAACTAAAGCAAACACTGATCACCACAATGGTGACACTTCAAATATCAACATCTAAAACAAATATAAACTTCTAAACCTCTGTTTCTTCTCACTAAGATCTTCTGTAGATGTCTGACAGAAATAGTCAAAGTATCTGTATTTTATGTCTGTGATTAAGGGCAGCACAAGTGTCTGAGCCAGAAAGTCTTTCCTTCAGATCTGGGTTCTCTCATGATCCAAAGATGTGTGATTTACACGTGTATTTTATGTTCCCGATTTTTGGACAAACACAAACAATTACATTGAAATAAACATGAGTTTTAGTTGAATGCATCTCGAGTGTTTATTTGGCCCAGAAACAGTATAAATTATTCCTAAATGAGACCATAAATGATGTTGAAAATATGTCCACAATGGCCACATTTGAAATAGTTTTTAACCTTGTACGAAGAGGTTCCATGAAACGTCTATATCGGACATGCAGAGACACGTCAAAAAAAAGACGTCATAAAAATTTTCATTCTGGCTCCTCAGTAGACGTCTTTTCAACGTCCGACTTTTGTGACAAAGACATTGAAAAGACGTCTTTTGGACATCATTGTGTAAATTATCTCAGAGTTTCCCAGTAGGAAATTCAACTTCAGAGGGCGTTCATGTCCAATATCAAACTAGAAAACTTCAAATAGGAATTTCTGACTAGGAATTGCCGACTAGGAATTTCCAACTAAAGATTTCTGACTAGGAATTTACAACTAGGAATTTACGACTAGGATTTTCCGACTAGGAATTTCCAGCTAAAAATTTCTGACTAGGAATTTACAACTAGGAATTTCTGACTAGGAATTTACAACTAGGAATTTCTGACTAGGAATTGCCGACTTGGAATTTCCAACTAAAGATTTCTGACTAGGAATTTGCAACTAAAAAATTTCCAACTAGAAATTTCCGACTAGGAGTTTCCGACTAAGAAATTCTGACTAGGAAACTCTGACTTGGAATTTCTGATTAGGAGTTTTCAACAAGGAAACTCGTATTTATGATAATTCCGATACTGTGTATAAAACATACAATATGCTTCAAATGGTTATACATATATGTAAATATGCAGTACTTTAACAACAAGACAAGGTGATGCAGATGTTGTGTAAAAACTAATAGTGTTAATAGTTAGTTTAATAGTTCCAATTAGTAATTTCTGATTAGGAATGTTCAACTAGGAAACTCTGACTATTAATGTATCTATGACATACAGATAAAGATCTGATTTTATAAAATAAAAAAAACAATGCAGAAAAAAGAACAAGGTTCATCTAAGGACAAAAAACATCAGGACTGAAGATGTGAAAGATTGAAAGTGTTGTAAAGTGCAGATGTGTTTAAGAACACAAACACACACACAGGCTCTCCTCTTTCTGTTTCCATGGAAACAGGCTTCATCCTTTATGATGGTGTGTGTGTGTGTGTGTGTGTGTGTGTGTGTGTGTGTGTGTGTGTGTGTGTGTGTGTGTGTGTGTGTGTGTGTGTGTGTGTGTGTGTGTGTGTGTGTGTGTGTGTGTGTGTGTGTGTGTGTGTGTGTGCATTTCTCCAGTGATCTCTGGAAACAGGCTGAGAAATAAAAGACAGAAGAAACTGAAGATGAAGAGGCAGAGAAACGACAGTCAGTGTTTATGACACATTAATGAAGAATGACTGGAGTTTTGAAATCATTTATTTCATCACAAACTGTCAAAGAAACACATTACTAGAACAACATGTGACTCTTCAAGTCCTGGAAATCACAATCTGTCCCTTATATTTCCAGGTTTTCCATGGCAAGCAATCCTGACACACACACACACACACACACACACACACACACACACACACACACACACACACACACACACACACACACACACACAGATAAACAGTAAAAAAAATTAATAAATAAAACCATGACGTAAACTAGTCGAGTAACGCTCCAGTTCTTCTCTATATCAGTGTCAGTGTTTCTGAACTCCTGAAACGCCTCCATTGTATCTCGAGTTTCTTCCGGGAACGAACACGTCACAATATTCCTCATTATAATAATTCATATGCAGAATAAAGGGGCGGGGCCTGGTTGAGTTAGTTAGTAGTGTGTTAAACTGGCGGTTATGGTAAGGGGCGGGACATTTCCCAAACACACTCGAAGTGCTCGACCAATCACAACACACTGCTCCAGCCGACCAATCAGAGCACAGTGTGCTTTTCAGAAGGAGGGGCTTCATAGAGACAGGAAGTAAACAGAGCGTTACTGACAGACTGGGAAGAGAGGAGCCGCAACAATGGAGAATATGAGGAAAATAATCAACATTCAAGCAGGAAAACCTGTTCTAGTGTGTTTTCTGAAAGCTCAGTGTTGGATTGTAAGGCTTTAGTGTGTGTAAGGTTTTAGTGTGTGTAGGGTAGAGGAGCTTCATGGTCATCGCAGTGAAACTCTCCTGAAGTCTCACACACTCAATTCAATTCAATTCAATTCAAATTTATTTGTATAGCGCTTTTCACAATACACATTGTCTCAAAGCAGCTTTACAGAAAGTGCATTTCGGAAATGTACATAGAAAAATACAGTTAGTTAATCAAGTAGTAATTTATGGCATAACATATCGCCGGCTTTGAGTCGTCTCTTCACCGGCGTCGAGTCGTCTCTTCACATGCGTCGAGTCGTCTCTTCACAGGCGTCGAGTCGTCTCTTCACAGGCGTCGAGTCGTCTCTTCACAGGCGTCGAGTCGTCTCTTCACAGGCGTCGAGTCGTCTCTTCACAGGCGTCGACTCGTCTCCTCACAGGCGTCGAGTCGTCTCCTCACAGGCGTCGAGTCGTCTCCTCACAGGCGTCGAGTCGTCTCTTCACAGGCGTCGAGTCGTCTCTTCACAGGCGTCGAGTCGTCTCTTCACAGGCGTCGAGTCGTCTCTTCACAGGCGTCGAGTCGTCTCCTCACAGGCGTCGAGTCGACTCTTCACAGGCGTCGAGTCGTCTCTTCACAGGCGTCGAGTCACGTCTCTTCACAGGCGTCGAGTCGTCTCCTCACAGGCGTCGAGTCGTCTCTTCACAGGCGTCGAGTCACGTCTCTTCACAGGCGTCGAGTCACGTCTCTTCACAGGCGTCGAGTCGTCTCTTCACAGGCGTCGAGTCGTCTCTTCACAGGCGTCGAGTCACGTCTCTTCACAGGCGTCGAGTCGTCTCCTCACAGGCGTCGAGTCGTCTCTTCGCAGGCGTCGAGTCGTCTCTTCGCAGGCGTCGAGTCGTCTCTACACTGGCGTCGAGTCGTCTCTTCACAGGCGTTGGGGCATCTGAAGTCTCCGTGAGAGGCTGGATACAAACTGGAGCTGACGAACGCTATTTACCTCAGGACTAGCGTCCCGAGATAACAGCAGAAAGGCAGATGGGAAATAATTAGCATAGCTGATGTTCATAATGTTAATGCATTCGAACTGATTCAGCAGTAGTATTAAAGGTTAAGCATTAAGTGAATGCTTGGTTAAAGAGATGCGTCTTTAATCTAGTTTTAAACTGGGACAGCGAGTCTGAACCTCGAACAATATCAGGAAGGCTATTCCAGAGTTTAGGAGCTAAATACAAGAACGGCCTCCCTCCTTTAGTGGACTTAGATATCCTAGGAATGACCAGAAGTCTCGAATTTAGTGATCTTAAAGAGCGCGATGGATTGTATGGCGATAGAAGGTCTGTTAAATACACAGGAGCTAAACCATTTAGGGCTTTATAGGTCAGTAGGAATACTTTGTAATTGATACGTAACTTAATAGGTAACCAGTGTAGAGATGATAAAATAGGTGTTATATGATCATATTTTCTTGACCTAGTAAGAACTCTAGCGGCTGCATTTTGCACTAACTGTAGCTTGTTTATTGAGGATGCAGGACAGCCAGCTAATATAGCATTACAGTAATCTAGTCTCGAGGTCATGAATGCATGAACTAGCTTTTCTGCATCAGAAACAGATAGCATGTTACGTAGCTTAGCAATGTTTCTAAGGTGGAAAAAGGCTGTTCTTGTAATATATGAAATATGATTTTCGAAAGTCAAGTTGCGGTCTAGTATAACACCCAGGTCTTTTACTGTAGTGGATAAAGTAACAGGACATCCTTCTATATTAAAGTTGTATTGTAAGTGAGTTTGTGGGTAGTTTTTTGGACCAATAAGTAATACCTCCGTTTTATCTGAATTTAATAGCAGGAAATTACACGTCATCCAGCATTTTATATCATTTAGACACTCTGTCAATTTAGAAAAGTTAGTGTTTTCATCTGGTCGTGATGAAATATATAATTGAGTGTCATCAGCATAACAGTGGAAATTAATTCCATGTTTTCTTATAATATTACCAAGTGGCAGCATTTATATTGAGAATAGCAGAGGGCCTAACACCGATCCTTGCGGCACTCCATAGTCTACTGACGCTATCTTCGATTTTTCCCCATTTAAACAGACAAAATGGTAACGGTCTGATAAGTACGATCTAAACCAGCTTAATGCCTGTCCCTGAACACCAGTGTAGTTTTGTAGTCGATCCAAGAGTATTTTACACTCGCGAGAACAGTTGAAGAGTTAAAGAGCTGAACACTCCTCCATCCGTCAGTCCTTCCACAACCGTTTCTCTATACTCTGTCAGACTCGTCATTACTCCGGTCAGGATCTTCATTACTCTGGTTACTCCGGTCAGGATCTTCATTACTCCTGTCAGGATCTTCATTACTCCGGTCAGGATCTTCATTACTCCGGTCAGGATCTTCATTACTCCGGTCAGGATCTTCATTAATCCTGTCAGGATCTTCATTACTCCGGTCACTATCTTCATTACTCCGGTCAGGATCTTCATTACTCCGGTCAGGATCTTCATTACTCTGGTAAGGATCTTCATTAATCCTGTCAGGATCTTCATTACTCCGGTCAGGATCTTCATTACTCCGGTCAGGATCTTCATTACTCCGGTCAGGATCTTCATTACTCCGGTCAGGATCTTCATTACTCATGTCAGGATCTTCATTACTCAGGTCAGGATCTTCATTACTCATGTCAGGATCTTCATTACTCCTGTCAGGATCTTTATTACTCATGTCAGGATCTTCATTACTCCTGTCAGGATCTTCATTACTCCGGTCAGGATCTTTATTACTCTGGTCAGGATCTTCATTACTCCGGTCAGGATCTTCATTACTCCTGTCAGGATCTTCATTACTCCGGTCAGGATCTTCATTACTCCTGTCAGGATCTTCATTACTCCGGTCAGGATCTTTATTACTCCGGTCAGGATCTTCATTACTCCGGTCTGGATCTTCATTACTCCTGTCAGGATCTTCATTACTCCGGTCAGGATCTTCATTACTCCTGTCAGGATCTTCATTACTCCGGTCAGGATCTTCATTACTCCGGTCTGGATCTTCATTACTCCGGTCAGGATCTTTATTACTCCTGTCAGGATCTTCATTACTCCGGTCAGGATCTTTATTACTCCGGTCAGGATCTTCATTACTCCTGTCAGGATCTTCATTACTCCGGTCAGGATCTTCATTACTCCTGTCAGGATCTTTATTACTCCAGTCAGGATCTTCATTACTCCGGTCAGGATCTTCATTACTCCGGTCTGGATCTTCATTACTCCTGTCAGGATCTTTATTACTCCAGTCTGGATCTTCATTACTCCTGTCAGGATCTTTATTACTCCAATCAGGATCTTCATTACTCCGGTCAGGATCTTTATTACTCCGGTCAGGATCTTCATTACTCCTGTCAGGATCTTTATTACTCCGGTCAGGATCTTTATTACTCCGGTCAGGATCTTCATTACTCCTGTCAGGATCTTCATTACTCAGGTCAGGATCTTCATTACTCCGGTCTGGATCTTCATTACTCCGGTCAGGATCTTTATTACTCCTGTCAGGATCTTCATTACTCCGGTCAGGATCTTTATTACTCCGGTCAGGATCTTCATTACTCCTGTCAGGATCTTCATTACTCCGGTCAGGATCTTCATTACTCCGGTCAGGATCTTCATTACTCCGGTCTGGATCTTCATTACTCCTGTCAGGATCTTTATTACTCCAGTCAGGATCTTCATTACTCCTGTCAGGATCTTCATTACTCCGGTCTGGATCTTCATTACTCCGGTCTGGATCTTCATTACTCCGGTCTGGATCTTCATTACTCCTGTCAGGATCTTCATTACTCCGGTCAGGATCTTCATTACTCCGGTCTGGATCTTCATTACTCCGGTCAGGATCTTTATTACTCCTGTCAGGATCTTCATTACTCCGGTCAGGATCTTCATTACTCCTGTCAGGATCTTCATTACTCCTGTCAGGATCTTCATTACTCCGGTCAGGATCTTCATTACTCCGGTCTGGATCTTCATTACTCCGGTCAGGATCTTTATTACTCCTGTCAGGATCTTCATTACTCCGGTCAGGATCTTCATTACTCCTGTCAGGATCTTCATTACTCCTGTCAGGATCTTCATTACTCCTGTCAGGATCTTCATTACTCCTGTCAGGATCTTCATTACTCCGGTCTGGATCTTCATTACTCCTGTCAGGATCTTCATTACTCCGGTCTGGATCTTCATTACTCCTGTCAGGATCTTTATTACTCCAGTCAGGATCTTCATTACTCCTGTCAGGATCTTCATTACTCCGGTCTGGATCTTCATTACTCCGGTCTGGATCTTCATTACTCCGGTCAGGATCTTCATTACTCCTGTCAGGATCTTCATTACTCCGGTCAGGATCTTCATTACTCCGGTCTGGATCTTCATTACTCCGGTCAGGATCTTCATTACTCCTGTCAGGATCTTCATTACTCCGGTCAGGATCTTCATTACTCCTGTCAGGATCTTCATTACTCCTGTCAGGATCTTCATTACTCCTGTCAGGATCTTCATTACTCCTGTCAGGATCTTCATTACTCCTGTCAGGATCTTCATTACTCCTGTCAGGATCTTCATTACTCCGGTCTGGATCTTCATTACTCCGGTCAGGATCTTCATTACTCCTGTCAGGATCTTCATTACTCCGGTCTGGATCTTCATTACTCCTGTCAGGATCTTCATTACTCCGGTCAGGATCTTCATTACTCCTGTCAGGATCTTCATTACTCCGGTCAGGATCTTCATTACTCCGGTCTGGATCTTCATTACTCCGGTCAGGATCTTTATTACTCCTGTCAGGATCTTCATTACTCCGGTCAGGATCTTTATTACTCCGGTCAGGATCTTCATTACTCCTGTCAGGATCTTCATTACTCCGGTCAGGATCTTCATTACTCCGGTCAGGATCTTCATTACTCCGGTCTGGATCTTCATTACTCCTGTCAGGATCTTTATTACTCCAGTCAGGATCTTCATTACTCCTGTCAGGATCTTCATTACTCCGGTCAGGATCTTCATTACTCCTGTCAGGATCTTCATTACTCCGGTCTGGATCTTCATTACTCCTGTAGGATCTTTATTACTCCAGTCAGGATCTTCATTACTCCTGTCAGGATCTTTATTACTCCAGTCAGGATCTTTATTACTCCTGTCAGGATCTTCATTACTCCGGTCAGGATCTTCATTACTCCAGTCAGGATCTTCATTACTCCGGTCAGGATCTTCATTACTCCTGTCAGGATCTTCATTACTCCAGTCAGGATCTTCATTACTCCAGTCAGGATCTTTATTACTCCAGTCAGGATCTTTATTACTCCTGTCAGGATCTTCATTACTCCGGTCAGGATCTTCATTACTCCTGTCAGGATCTTCATTACTCCGGTCAGGATCTTCATTACTCCTGTCAGGATCTTCATTACTCCGGTCAGGATCTTCATTACTCCTGTCAGGATCTTCATTACTCCGGTCTGGATCTTCATTACTCCTGTCAGGATCTTTATTACTCCAGTCAGGATCTTCATTACTCCTGTCAGGATCTTCATTACTCCGGTCAGGATCTTCATTACTCCGGTCAGGATCTTCATTACTCCTGTCAGGATCTTCATTACTCCGGTCAGGATCTTCATTACTCCGGTCAGGATCTTCATTACTCCAGTCTGGATCTTCATTACTCATGTCAGGATCTTCATTACTCCGGTCAGGATCTTCATTACTCCTGTCAGGATCTTCATTACTCCAGTCTGGATCTTCATTACTCCTGTCAGGATCTTTATTACTCCAGTCAGGATCTTCATTACTCCGGTCAAGATCTTCATTACTCCTGTGAGTCACTCAGGATCTCCAGAACTACAGGAATGACTTCAATGGAAGTAAAATAATGCCAAATGTTAAAAAAAAAAAAAAAGCCTGTTGAATTTCACAACTTGAAAAAAATATGCATTGCATTACCCATGCTTGTATTTTAATGCATTATATTTTTAGGGCTTGCATTTTTATGGGCTGGAATTTAACATGGTTGAATATTTAAGCTGTAAATATTCCAATTCAAAACATTTCAAACACATTTTCATTATTAAAAATTCAATAATCCATATTCACCTTTCATATTTCACTTTCATAATATTCAAACTGTTTAAAATTACAACCTATAATATTCAACATGCAATTTTCGGTGCATTTTATTTTGCTTTGCAAATTCGCTTCCACAAATTCAGTGGTTCAAATTCAACAGTAAATTCAACATTGACATCCAGGAACTGCAGGAAAAGCAGTAGATTACCGAGCATAATCTCCATCTGCTGTTAGTCGACCTCACCAGCAGGGGGTGCAAGCGCGTGTTGTTGACGAAGACCGAGCAACAGTAGAGCATGCCATTCATCCATTCATTACCTCCATAGACTTCATCAGATGCGTCAGTTCTCTCATGATGTAGTGTGTGTGATTAAAGCGAACGCAACTCGGAACAAACACATCATTTTTTTTAGTTGTCATGTTTGTTATTGTTATTGTATACTGTTATTTATTATTTTATAATTGCTATTGTTGCTACTTCTTGATGTGTGGTGACCTTGAGTGACTTGAAAGGCGCTTTAAATAAAATGCATTATTATTATTATTATTTTTATTAAAACCAGCCAAAAACAGGAACTTTCTTCTGTGGGACACAATTGCTTCGACAAATAATCATTTTCAGTGGATAAAAGGAGTGACGTCAGTTTGTTAGACAAACAAAAGAGAATCATTTCAATTAGTAATTTAGGATTTTCGACTAGGAAACTCTGACTATAAATCTCCAAGTGGGAAACTCGTATTTATGATAATCTGATACAGTGTCAATATCCATATATGAAGATATGTACTACTACCATAATGCATCATGTTCTGCGTCTCTGAAGTATAATAATGCACTATTAACATTCACACATTGACCAGAAATCGTGAGCGTTTGAAGAATAGCTGAGATTCATTAATATCTACGATCACATCTCTGCTTATTTTCCCTGATGATGCGTTAATATTTTCTGCATGTCCTTCAGTTGATGTACTCAATAATTCATCACACACACACACACACACACACACACACACACACACACACACACACACACACACACACACACACACACACACACACACACACACACACACACACACACACACACACACACACACACACACACACACACACACACACACTCTCGCTCTCTCTCTCTCTATCACACACACACATACTGAAATCAGTTAAAAAATAAAAAAAATGTTTATGATAAATTTAACAATAACTGAAATACAATAAAATCTAAAAAGCTTAACTCGAGCTCTCTCTGCTAGTTGCTCTCAGTTTTAGTTATTTTATCTGGATGTACTAAAATTAAAAATGAAATAAAAATGACAAAACACAACAAAATTACTAAAACTTTAATTAAAATTTAAATGAAAACAGAACATATAAAAACCAAATGATTTAAAATATTAATTAAAAACCATTATAGTAAAAAAAAAAATGCTGTTTTGTTGAAATATGAGCAGGGTGTGTTTCATATTAATATTTACAGTGACTTTAACATAAATCCTCAGTGTTTGAGACTCCCGACGGATCGTGTGGATTTCCCCGAACAGACAAACAAGCAGTTTTAGAGTCTTGTTAAACTTTATTTGGTCTTGCTCCTTTTTTCAGTCTTTTTCTCTTTAAATTTAAAAGTTCCACAGGATAAAACCCATTACAATCAGAACACACACATTCAGATGTTCTTTAAGACACACAAACAAATGGAGTGATTAGGACCAGCCCATTGAGACACACACACACACACACACACACATTATAAGGGCTTCACATAAACACGATCTATGGCGGTCAGCTTGAAACAGTCCTGGTGAAGGAGACTGTCCCGCAGTGTGTGAGTCTCAGGAACAACAGGATAAAACAAACACACGGAGGAAGAGAGTGAAGGTATCTCTCTTCTGATCAGACACAACATCTTCATTACATTTTTGACAATAAAACAGATTTGTCCCTTTGCAGCACCCATAATTCCAGTGAAGAACAAAAGCAGAATATCTCTTAAACATCCCATAATAAAGCATCCTAAGGTGGACTGTGTCTCCAATCCAGTGTGTTAAAGGCCTCAGTTATAAATATTAATAGCTTCAAAACTGTATTGATTCAGCTTCATACAGTACGACTCTCGAACGCATGAAGAGCAGAAGCTGATTGTCAAGCCGATTATCTTCATCACACACACGCACACACACACACACACACACACACACACACGCACACACACACACACACACACACACACACACACACACACACACACGAGGAGAAACGGTCTGCTCTGTTTCTGAACTCAAACACACATCTATGAAAGCTTGGTATAGGAAATAAAAAGGTGATGACTATTATGAGTTTGATATGTTCTGATATAGTTTGTCCTACTTCAGAACGGTGATTCTGACACGTTTGTTTCTTCAACAGATCAAAATTAAATGCAACATTCATGCCTTTGATGATAAAGTTGGGAAACTGCAATCTAATTTTTTAATTTGCAACAGAAAAAAAAAGTCAGAATTACTTTTTGATTTATTATTATTCCATGGCAGAAAAAAAAACAATGCAAGAAAAAAGTTCAAATTACGAGGTGTAACTCAGAATTATGAGTTGATAACTTGAAATTGTGAGAAATATATAAAATGATCAGATAAAAGTCGCAATAATTATTTTTTATTTGATCATGGTGGAAACAATTTAGTTTTTGCAAATATAGGTCCTGATTGCGAGATACAACCTGAGAATTCCGAGAGACGTCAAAATTGTGAATTTATAACGTGGTTCTGAGGGAAAACACACACTTGCACGTATTTTTTATTCTGTGGCAGAAAAAAAATCAAAACTAAGAATTCTGAGAAAGAAATCTGAATTATAATGCAAACTGAAAATTACAAGTTTTGAATTTGCAACTGAGAGGAAAAAAGTCAAAACTGTGAGAGAAAAAATGCAATTACATTTTAATTATTTATTCCATGGAAGAAAAAAAAGTTCAAATTGCGAGATGTAACTCAGAATTATGAGTTAATAACTAATTATGAAACAAGCTCGCAACTGTGAGAAATCTATAGAATTATCAGATAAAAAGTTGGAATTACCTTTTTATTTTATTATTTCATGGTGGAAACAAAAAAATCTCAACTGCAATTGCAAGACGTAAACTCAGAATCGCAAGAAAAAAAGTAAAACTTGTGAATTTGTAATTGTGTGGGAGAGCAGATCAACACTAGAGGAACACCAGCAGAGGTCAGAGGTCGCAGATCGTTTCTCGCCGCGTTTAAACGAAGTGTGACGCACATCTCTCTTTTCTGCTCGTGTGAATCACTCACGGAAACTTTCTTTGGCACATGCGTTGGATTTGTAATGGATTCTCCCGCACATTATCATAATAGAATAAATCTGGGCTGAAATCATGAGTTTGACTGCAGAGACTGAATATTAGAGACCCCGATACACTGCAAAGGGAAATCAAAAAATTAATTAGCGTGACAGTTTCAAACAAAATCAGGCCAAAACAAAGTTAGTTTGGAGTTTGTTTCGGGAACTTTCTGAAAAACACCTTTGAATTGTCATTGGTCGGTGGTGATGATGTAATAGGTGGGTGTGGCTTTGAGGCTCCGCCTTCTTTGCCATATTTTCTCTTCAGTTCGTCGAGGTCAGAATTGCTCAAGTATTTCGTTCTTTTACCCCTAAGAAAGAGCGATGAAGAACGTGGCCCTGATTATATCGGGGCCGTGAAGCGGATCAACCCATCCGAGAGGAAAACATGAGGTTCTGAGACTCCCGACAGGAATGACCAACACTCAACACTCAGATTAAATAGGAATCTCCTGTGGTTTCATTTCCCAGAGTTAGCATGGATTAGAGCTGCACGACATTGGAAAAACTGACATCGCGATATTTACTTATTCTGCGATATATATATAGTGTGATATTTAGAAAAACAGGAATCTAGAAATCCATGATATATCTGGCACCATATCGGTATCGGCCGATATATGTTCATTTTAATGTGATCGTTATCGGCCTGATAAAAAAATGTGCCCGATATATTAAAGCCAATAAATAATGTATTGTTTCCTTCATCTGAGACACTTCAGATGCGCACTGTTCAACGTGATGGTTTTGAATTACGTGAAATATGATTGAAATCATTTAAAAAAAGAAAAATACTGTTAAGTGCAACATATCTGTCATATAGACTACATAAAATTATCATGAACACATTATAATTGTGTGTTTTGGACATGAATTCAATGGTGAGACTTTTGGTTTAGTAACCAGGCTCTCAAAACTTGATGGAAAAACTAAAACTGTATAAAAACTTGTATATAAATTAGATTTTTCAGCCAATATATTGGTTATCGGCTTTCAAATATAAAGAATTATCGTTATTAGTTTCGGCCAAAATGTTCATATTGGTTTATCTCTAGTTGAATCCACATGTACCGGATGTAGACCGGATCTGGGCCGGCACTATGTTGCTGTCTGGGCTTGAATAGCAATATTTTGGAAATAACTCTAGAATGAGCAGGTGATTTTGTTGGTGAGTTTGGATTAGGCATATTCCCACCAATTAAGTATAAAATAATAATATGTGATTTGTATTGTTATTATACATATTTTATTACTAAACAACATTGTAATATTGTAACAGTTGTACTGTAAAATAAGAAATCAAGCATTTTAATAAAAAATATTGTATTTTACATAGCAACTGTAACATTAAAATACTAATATTTACGTCTTTCAAATACTAATATTTATTTTTTTCATTTTCAGACATGAAACCATCAAGCCTTTAATTTGAAGGGTTGCCGGCAAACGTAATGTTTACCAGATGACTCCCAGACAGCAACATGATGTCGGCCCAGATCCGACATTGTTGAATCCACATGTACCAGATCCAGCCCACATCTGGACCGTGTTGAATCCACATGTACCAGGTGTGGCCCGGATCTGGACCGTGTTGAATCCACATGTTCAATATCCGGCCCACATCTGGGCCGTGTTGAATCCCCATGTACCAGATCGGCCCACATCTGGACCGTGTTGAATCCACATGTACCAGATCGGCCCACATCTGGACCGTGTTGAATCCACATGTACCAGATGTGGCCCGGATCTGGACCGTGTTGAATCCACATGTTCAAGATCCGGCCCACATCTGGACCGTGTTGAATCCACATGTACCAGATGTGGGCCGGATCTGGACTTTGTTGAATCCACATGTACCAGATGTGACCCGGATCTGGACCGTGTTGAATCCACATGAACCAGATCCGGCCCGGATCTGGACCGTGTTGAATCCACATGAACCAGATCCGGCCCACATCTGGACCATGTTGAATCCACATGTACCAGATGTGGCCCGGATCTGGACCGTGTTGAATCCACATGTACCAGATGTGGCCCGGATCTGGACCGTGTTGAATCCACATGTTCAAGATCCGGCCCACATCTGGACCGTGTTGAATCCACATGTACCAGATGTGGGCCGGAACTTGAATAGCTATATTTTGGGACTAGGATGAGCAGGTGATTTTCTTGGTTAGGATTGGGAATATTCCCACTGTTTTTTTAGCAGTATCGCAATGTCAGTTTAATTTGGACATATAGTGCAGCCCTGTTTATGGGCCAGGGCTCAGAAGCGGTCGTCTCTGGGCAGCGCCGGGGACCGGAACGGGCTGAGGCCGAGGCTCCTGCGAGGGACCCGCTCTTCCACCGGCCGAGCCCAGCCCAGGTCTATGAGCGGGGAGTCGGCCGGGTTCAGCGGGGCGACCCGCAGAGACAGGTTCGGGCTCCCGTTGGTCGAGCAGGGCGCCGAGCGCGAGGTCGGGAAGGGGGTGGAGAAGGGGTCAAAGGTCGATCCGTGGTCCAAGTTCAAGGAAGGGTCCACCTTCAGATTGAAGGGGTCGCAGTCCGGCGAGGGGAAGGGGTCACAGTTCGTGAAGGGGTTGTTGGGCGAGGGCTGGAACCCCAGGCGAGGGCTCGTGGGACTGCTGACGGGTCTCCTAACGCCGGCTCGGTCCACAGCACCGGCCGATACGAAGCTCCACGGGTCGATGCGGGGACGGTTCGGGGACGGGCGTGGGCGAGGCACGATGTTGACCTCCAGACGACGGGTTTTGGGGCTCCACATGCGGGGGTCCGGGTACAGGGCGAACGGCATCACAGACTTGTCCTCCGCCTCAAACGTGTCTTGACACAACGGAAGATCCAACACTAATAAAGAGAGAAGTGAATCAGGAACAGCTCAGCAGTGCTTCGGATAAAAGCTTCTGATAAATGCACAAATGTAAATGTAACATAATTTGAACCAATGACGCACGCATTCACAGCATCAACTGCATGGCTTAGTTTTATTGTATTTTAATTCAACGGTAACATCAGTTTGGGCTGTTTTATGTTAAATATTTACTGGTTTTGAACAGTAGTTCATATTTCAATTTTCAAAATATTACTTAAAAATGCCATCTTATTCTACTAGAACATGTTTTCCTGCTTGATTGTTGATTATTTTCCTCATATTCTCCATTTTTGCGGCTCCTCTCTTCCCAGTCTGTCAGTAATGCTCTGTTTACTTCCTGTCTCTATGAAGCCCCTCCTCCTGAAAAGCACACTGTCTCTGATTGGTCGGCTGGAGCAGTGTGTTGTGATTGGTCGAGCGTTTTCAAGTTTGTTTGTGAAATGCCCCGCCCCTTACCATAACCGCCAGTTTAACACACTACTAACTAACTCAACCAGGCCCCGCCCCTTTATTCTGCGTACGAATTATTATAATGAGGAATATTGTGATGTGTTCGTTCACGGAAGAAACTCAAGATACAATGGAGGCGTTTCAGGAGTTCAGAAACACTGACACTGATATAGAGAAGAACTGGAGCTTTTTTTTGCTCAAACAGCAACACTACACACTAAACACAGATGAACATTGACATCATAAGTCCTCTTTAAAACATAAATATCCTAGCATTATTTATGCAATTGTAATTACTGTGTAAATACATCTAAATTCTGATTTAGAAGTGCCACTTCTGCAGTGAAAAAGTGGATTTTGTTGATACCGATTTCATTTGATTGGTAACAACCTGTTTAAGGGTGAGATATCTGAATTATTAGTGCACACATAACAGCTACAATAACACCACATTATTTTAATTCTTAATTAATTTTAAACAGTTCAATGGTCTACTGTCAGTTCTTGGTACATTCATCTACATTAATGCATTTGGCAGATGCTTTTATCCAAAGAAATGTCTACATTTTTATCATTCAGACCCATGACTTTGGCGTTGCGAGCTAAAACAGTAAATGCAACTGAAAAAAACAGATTTTTACAGATTTGTACAGTACTTTAAAGGGGAACTTGGCAACTATTTCAACTTAATAAAACCGTGTAGAAATCATTTGGATGGTTTAATAACCTGTTCTGGTGAGAATGGTGACTTTCCCCGCTCCCCCCAACGTTCCCAGGTGGAAAACTAACCTTGCAACATGGAGACTAACGTCCCGGTAAGTTGGAAATAGGAAGTCTTG
>NW_027508898.1:7500-10000 GCF_051911475.1 Siphateles boraxobius | reverse complement strand
CCAGAGTTGCAAATGTTGCAAGTAATACTTATGAAGAAATGTTTGAGGTATAATAGTGTGATGCCCCTTTAAGAGAGGAATGTGCTGTGAGACATGTGACCAGGATTTACTACGTGAAAAGGAAGCGCGATTCATTTAGTTAGTAATGACGTTTCAACCCGGTGTGCAGCCACTTGGTAAGCTCTCTTAATTTTAAATGTTTTCTTGTCTGGTTTTATGATGTACGCTTCATGTTGTAAGCTGACGCCATGCTATGGTTGTACTGTGTTTATATCTGATGCACGTTAAAGATAACGATATGCTCTAGTCTAGTAGATCTAAGCAGTAAAAACTATGTTCCTTTTCAGAAAGAAATGATATCTGTGAGGATTTTCAGTCCAGATTTAGACTGTATCATAGTACTGAGACAGCTCTCATTAGAGTCACAAATGATTTGCTCTTATCATCCGATCGTGGTTGTATCTCTCTATTAGTGTTACTCGATCTTAGTGCTGCGTTTGACACTATCGACCACAACATTCTCTTAAATAGACTTGAATATTATGTTGGCACTAGTGGAATTGCACTAGCATGGTTTAAATCATACTTATCTGACCGCTATCAGTTTGTAGCAGTAAATGAAGAGATGTCTTATCGATCAAAAGTTCAGTATGGTGTACCACAAGGCTCAGTACTAGGACCGCTGCTGTTCACTCTGTACATGCTACCCTCACACACACACACACACACACACACACACACACACACACACACACACACACACACACACACACACACACACACACACACACACACACACACACACACACACACTCTGTACATGCTACCCACACACACACACACACAAACACTTACAAAAACTTAGAGGACTCAAGAAGAAGTGACAACATTTCTGAATGGTTAGTTGATGAATTTATGTATCCTATGTGTAGTTCTGTCATGATAATCTATAAATCGCGTTCCCAGGTGCGGGGTTTATGTAAATGTTAGGATTAGTGATGTCACTAACCCAGACGAAAGCTCATTGTAGTTCCTACCAGTCGTTTGTTGAAGTCCTTAAAAAGCGAATTTCTGTAAAAGTAAATCCCTCCCTTTGCTTTGAACTTTGAGCATCGTAACTTTGCAGATGTTGTTTCTGCTCGAACAGCAACATTACACACTAACTACAGTTAGAAAAGTGAAATCATAATCAAACACCCCTTTAACTAAAATCATTACTTTAAAATAAAATAAACATAAACTGAAATAAAGTACTAAATGACTAAATGTTTGATTTAACTAAATAAACAAATACAACTATATAGACTGTTAAAAAAACTAATACAAATGGCAAAAACACAAAATTGCTCAAACTAAAATGAAAACACTGGCACTAAAATAAACAATTAAACTAAACTAAGTTTGAACTAACTACTGAAATAAATGAAACCTAAATAGTAATTTTTAAAACACACAACAAAATTACTAAAACTACTAAAACGATTAAAACTTTTTAATTTACAGAACCTAGGAGTGTTCTTATATTATAATAATTTAATGAAATTATTCTAATAATTATATTAAAATTCAAATTATTCATTTCGGTCATTTCAGAAGATTCAATAACTTGTATGTTAATGCTGCATTTGACACTGTCGATCACAAAATACTTCTTTACAGGCTGGAAAACTGGGTCGGGCTCTCTGGGATAGTCCTAAAATGGTTCAGGTCATACTTAGGAGGCAGAGGTTATTATGTGAGTATAGGAGACCATAAGTCTGAGTGGACATCCATGACATGCGGAGTCCCTCAAGGCTCAATTCTTGCGCCACTCCTATTCAACCTGTACATGCTCCCAATGAGCCAAATAATGAGAAAGAACCAAATCGCTTACCATAGCTATGCAGACGACACACAGCTCTACTTATCCCTATCGCCTAACGATTACAGCCCCATTGACTCCCTTTGCCAATGCATTGATGAAGTAAACAATTGTATGTGCCAAAACTTTCTTCAGTTAAACAAAGACAAAACTGAAGTCATTGCGTTTGGAAACAAAGATGAAGTTCTCAAGTTGGACTTCTCACTGGCCTTCCCAAAAAGACCATAAGACAGTTGCAGCTCATACAGAACGCTGAGCAGAACCAGAACATATGAACACATCACACCAGTCCTCAGGTCTTTACACTGGCTGCCAGTTACATTTAGGATTGATTTTAAAGTATTATTACTGGTATATAAATCATTCAATGGCCTAGGACCTCAATACATTGCAGATATGGTCACTGAATATAAACCCAACAGATCACTCAGATCATTAGGATCACATCGGCTAGAAATACCAAGGGTTCACTCTAAGCATGGCGAGTCCGCTTTTAGCTACTATGATATTATTATTATTAATTTAGCTGCTATGTTGGAACTCTTCCAGAAGAGATCAGATGTGTCCTACAGTCACAGTCACATCCAGACTCACAACACTTCTGTTTATCTGTGCATTTACTGGATGAGCACTGTGCCA
>NW_027508897.1:385000-388165 GCF_051911475.1 Siphateles boraxobius | reverse complement strand
CGTTGGTTAATTATGTCACGCATGTGGAGTAATAACTTTTAATGAATCTGTTTGAGATCGAATTAAGGCTAGATTTTTTGCTATAAATTACGGACTATTTCTAATTTTTCTCAGTTATTTTGCTTTATTTCCCGCTTCAATCATAGACTCGTTCTTACGCACTAGAACTCGTTCACACATGCTCTTCAAAAACGAATAAAATAAAATAAATAAAAGATATAGATTGTACTGAATGGCTTATTCTGCTCAAGATCAGGATTTATTGAGTCACATGTCATGCAGACGAGAAACTCTTCTAACCGCAGATCGAGATCTGTCGCTCACACACACAACTCTGCGATGCTGTTTGCGAATGTTCGTTGAACTGCTGATAATTACAGAACTGACGACCATAGTTGGCTAACGATGCTTTCGGGAAACGCACTCCAGAGCGTTACTGACAGACTGGGAAGAGAGGAGCCGCAACAATGGAGAATATGCGGAAAATAATCAACATTAAAGCAGGAAAACCTGTTCTAGTAGAGCCTGAAAACAACAAAAGGGCATAATATGGCCTCTTTTATCCATTTTGCTCTTGAAGACACTGATGCAAAGTTAGTTCTTAATCTTGTCTTTTGTCAATTACAGAGCGTAGTCTATTATTGTCATCACTAATTGCATAATTGAAGTCATTGTGCCGTTTAGTAGTTGTAGGAGGCGAGTTCTGCGTTCTGTTATGAAACGCAAAATATATTCATGTGTAAAACATGTCAGATCTGTCATCAGTCTTTCAAACCCGTTTGACTGTCACTCTTCTGTTGAACGCAAAAGGAGATTTTTTTTTTCTCTGGCTTGGTTTACATGAACTATTTCTTTACGTTCTGTAAGTCATCGTGAGGTTCAGCACAGGTTTATTGTACAGGTCTTGCTTTCTGAGAGGATTGTGATTGTAGTTGATGATTTATTCAGTGAACGGGAGATTACTGACGCAGCTTCATTTTCAAATTCATAATGACCCAAGAGGCAAATATGAGAGTAGTTACATCCCATTAGTTGAGTAAAGACACGTCACTTCCACAAGACCATGCATTTCAATGAGCCTCACATTTTTCACACCCAAATCTAAATAAAAATTGGATTTTGCCACTTTCAGTTTTTTATTTGATCAGAAATACAGTAAAAATAGTGAAATATTCTAATGTAAATCATCTGTTTTCTATGTGAATATATAGTAAAGTGTAATTTATTCCTGTGATCAAAGCTGAATTTTCAGCATCATTACTCCAGTCTTCAGTGTCACATGATCCTTCAGAAATCACTATAATATGAGGATTTATAATAATATTTCACAATATTACTGGTTTTACTGTATTTTTTGTTTTGTCTTGTTTTCTGAATTAAAAAAAATCTAAATTAAAGGTGCTGTATGTAACTTTGTGTGCGTTTGCAGGCTGTTATTGTTTTGGTCTGTGATGCTACACGTTGACAATTTGCCTATTTTCATTGTCCATTGCACTCGTTCCTGTCGCGTGTCTCAAACTTGCGACCCGTGTGAGCGTCGAGTCTGTGGAGGCGGGGAAACAACGATCTACGATATTTTGCATTGGACTGCAGTTCCTATTTCCACGACTAGTTATCATTCTTACAAACTACACCTTTAAGCAAGTTTGTGCTAAAAACAAGAACGAATAAATCGACTGAATTCAAAGGGACAACAAGGGGATTATTTTTTCTGTTTAAGTTTATTTTAAGCACAAACTTGCTTAATTTTGTTTTTTAGATATGTTTTGGAAAGCAAGAAAAACTACGTAACTAACTAAGGAGTTTTTTTTTTTTTTTGCTGTCCAATTCAGTAATTTTTGAGTAAATTGAAGCTCTGTCCATGTGTTTGTCAAATCTTCCTGCAGTTTGTCGAGGTCCTTGTTTTAATAGTGTCTTTGAAGCCTCAGACGAGAGACTCACATATCATATATCACAGTATATAAAGACTGAAAAATGTTGAAAATAGGGCTGCACGATATTGAAGAAAAATGCGATATGCGATAACTCATTGAATAATGCGATATTCGATATGCGATATGATAATGCTTAAAGTGTGTAAAATAAACTTATATTTAAATATATTTAAAATTATATAACCAACATACATGATTACAACATACATGACCCCGGTGGGGTCAAAAGACCACTCATCTCCACTACAAATAGGAAAAAGAGGCTACAATTGGCAAGAGCTCACCAAAAAATTGGACGGTTGAAGACTGGAAAAATGTTGCCTGGTCTGATGAGTCTCGATTTCTGTTGAGACATTCAGATGGTAGAGTCAAAATTTGGCGTAAACAGAATGAGAACATGGATCCATCATGCCTTGTTACCACAGTGCAGGCTGGTGGTGATGGTGTAATGGTGGGGGATGTTTTCTTGGCGCACTTTAGGCCTTAGTGCCAATTGGGCATCGTTTAAATGCCACGGCCCACCTGAGCATTGTTTCTGACCATGTCCATCCCTTTATGGCCACCATCTACCCATCCTCTGATGGCTACTTCCAGCAGGATAATAAACCATGTCACAAAGCTCGAATCATTTCAAATTGGTTTCTTGAACATGACAATGAGTTCACTGTACTAAAATGGCGCCCACAGTCTCTCAACCCAATAGAGCATCTTTGGGATGTGGTGGAACGGGAGCTTCGTGCCCTGGATGTGCATCCCACAAATCTCCATCAACTGCAAGATGCTATCCTATCAATATGGGCCAACATTTCTAAAGAATGCTTTCAGCACCTTGTTGAATCAATGCAACGTAGAATTAAGGCAGTTCTGAAGGCGAAAGGGGGACAAACACAGTATTAGTATGGTGTTCCTAATAATCCTTTAGGTGAGTGTATATACTGATTATTATTAATGCTACAAAAGCTATTTAGCCGAGAGCAGCGAGTGATTTTCTCTCTGTCGTTTGTTCAGTTATTGCAACCCGTTGCGATATGCATATCACGATATATATGTGTACGTACAGTCATGCCTCAGAAAATCCGATCCGCATTTTTACACGACAGTCACATTGGCACATATCTGATTTATTTCCACATATGAACGAGGCCTGAAACCGATCTCGAAATATCCGAATGCATGCGTTTTTCCCTGTTTACACGGTCATAGAACACACCGATCTGTGTCGCATATGAGC
>NW_027508897.1:377500-380000 GCF_051911475.1 Siphateles boraxobius | reverse complement strand
ATATTACGTCTGCTGTTTAAAACAAATAAAGAACCAATAGAGGAGAATATTTATGCGCGAACAGCGGGAAACTCTGTATATTCGTGCAGTTTGCGCATGTCAAAAAATCAGATCCGATTTGAAACTTGTGACATATAAACGCGCACATCAACCCGATTACTTTATTTATCATTCATGTAAACACCTTGTTCAGATTCATCAATAGTATTGATTTCATTCCGATTGTGTCCATGTAAACGTAGCAACTGACAGCGGCAAAAGCGACGTATGCTCTTTTCACTTGTAAAACTCAAGGGTGTATGGGTAATGTAGTCTCTGCTCTCGGTGGGACGAATTAGGAAGCGTGCATTGTGAAGGGCGCTCTGAAAAGTGGCAGCGCAGCCAAATGATTAAAACAGATGTGCAAATGAGCGTACCGGTACGCTAAAAGCACGTTCTGGGCGCACGGAGAAGTGGCGGTACGCTCAAGAGCTATATTTGGAAGTGGCGGTACTGAGTACCGGCGCGTACCGGCCCACTTAAAGCACTGTGTGAGTGAGTGAGTGAATCTGTGTGTGTGAGTGAGTGAGTGAGTGAGTGAATGTGTGTGTGAGTGAGTGAGTGAGTGAGTGAGTGAATCTGTGTGTGTGAGTGAGTGAGTGAGTGAGTGAATGTGTGTTGAGTGTGTGTGAGTGAGTGAGTGAATGTGTGTGAGTGAGTGTGTGTGAGTGTGTGTGTGAGTGAGTGAATGTGTGTGTGAGTGTGTGTGTGAGTGAGTGAGTGAGTGAATGTGTGTGTGAGTGAGTGAGTGAGTGAGTGAATGTGTGTTGAGTGTGTGTGAGTGAGTGAGTGAATGTGTGTGAGTGAGTGTGTGTGAGTGTGTGTGAGTGTGTGTGTGTGTGAGTGAATGTGTGTGTGAGTGAGTGAGTGAGTGAGTGAATGTGTGTTGAGTGTGTGTGAGTGAGTGAGTGAGTGAATGTGTGTGAGTGAGTGTGTGTGTGTGTTAGTGAGTGAGTGAGTGTGTGTGAGAGAGACTAATGAGTCACTGCTATAATGCTGATGTTTGAGGCTCAAAACTAAGGTTATAGAAACACACACACACACACACACACACACACACACACACACACACACACACACACCCACCCACACGAGTATTGTGTGTCTGATTACTGTGGTGGGACTGTGGGCGTCGTCTTCTGTTCTGACATTTGCATTTCTCTTCATTCTCTCAGTGGATTACCCAGCATGCATCACGCTGTGCCATCCAGAAAAGAGAGAAAATGAAAAGTATGAAATAATGAACGTGTCAGAAATCAGAATGATCTAAACACTCGTGATCTGCAGGATCTGTAATGATGTAACGAGGGTGATGTTCAGAAGCACGTTGTGTGTGTGTTCAGGCGTGTTTACTTTACATGCATCCTAATCAATAATCGCACTCATAAATCAATGAGAAGCTGCAAACACACAGTCAGAAATATGATCCGATGCGAGACGTGATGCGGATCTTAAATCATCTGTTAAAGAGAAGATTCATCATTTATAAACACACAGTCATGACTGTGTTTTCAGTATTAATGCATCCAGTTGCTGAATTGTTTATTACACTAATGGTACAAGTCGTATTTATTGTATGTATAAACAATACACATTGTTTCAAACGCGCTTTGCAGAATATCATGATGTTAATGTTTTTAATATCTTAATGTCTTATACTTTTATTTTATATCAACCAAACACAACCTCTTTTCGTCACCATATTTAGCTTTTCGTTTGTACAAATTCTAATAACTGCTATGAAGTTGTGTAGGTTTCCATTTGGTGTTATTTAATATGATTATTAATCAAATAATGAAGTGATATTATGATAATGGATAGTTTTAAATGGTAATTATTACACCAGTGAACTAAAGATCCCAGTGTTTCTCCATAATATCCACAGACGCAGCTCAGGTCCTGTTAGGGGAGGTTACTGTGTGTCGAGGGAGTGTGTGTGTGTGTGTGTGTGTGTGTGGGTGAGTGTGTGTGTGCGTGAGTGTGTGTGTGTGCCATAACAGTGAGATATGGCCTCAGATTATTGACATTGTCGCTATATCTGCATGTGTGTGTCACTGACAGCATCTGTGGCTTTAACGAAGCTCTGCTCTGATTGGTCGAGGCACTTTTAACGCATACAAGGTTTTGAGTGCGACGCTCAGTAAGATAACACACATCTGATGCATTTACGGTAAATCTAGCACATGCCAACGCAAGAGCAAACGACGTGCATTAATTAATCTTCCTGTTACTGCACATGATGGATTATCTGTGTTCATAATCTTTGACCAGATCTTTCAAGGTCAGCTGACTTTACGCAATCCAATCAATTCCTCAGCTTTACAGTGTGCTGTTTATTAGTCTTGTATGTCCAAATCTCATCCTTGATATTATTATCCGGGGAAAAAAACACGGACACGCGAGCTCCATGTAGTTACTTTAGCGGCTGTGATTTTCGCGATGCAGAAAACGGAGACGGAAT
>NW_027508897.1:352500-370000 GCF_051911475.1 Siphateles boraxobius | reverse complement strand
ACGACACACAACAGCAGAGCGTAAACCAATGAGAACGCGGCACAGTGACGACGACACACAACAGCAGAGCGTAAACCAATGAGAACACGGGACAGTGACGACGACACACAACAGCAGAGCGTAAACCAATGAGAACGTGGCACAGTGAAGACGACACACAACAGCAGAGCGTAAACCAATAAGAACGCGGCACAGTGACGACGACACACAACAGCAGAGCGTAAACCAATGAGAACGCGGGACAGTGACGACGACACACAACAGCAGACCGTAAACCAATAAGAACGCGGCACAGTGACGACGACACACAACAGCAAAGCGTAAACCAATGAGAACACGGGACAGTGACGACAACACACAACAGCAAAGCGTAAACCAATTAGAAAGCGGCACAGTGACGACGACACACAACAGCAGAGCTTAAACCAATAAGAACGCGGCACAGTGACGACGACACACAACAGCAGAGCGTAAACCAATAAGAACGCGGCACAGTGACGACGACACACAACAGCAGAGCGTAAACCAATGAGAACGCGGGACAGTGACGATGACACACAACAGCAGAGCGTAAACCAATGAGAACGCGGGACAGTGACGACGACACACAACAGCAGAGCGTAAACCAATGAGAACGCGGGACAGTGACGACGACACATAACAGCAGAGCGTAAACCAATAAGAACGCGGCACAGTGACGACGACACACAACAGCAGAGCGTAAACCAATGAGAACGCGGGACAGTGACGACGACACACAACAGCAGAGCGTAAACCAATGAGAACGCGGGACAGTGACGACAACACACAACAGCAGAGCGTAAACCAATGAGAACGCGGCACAGTGACGACGACACACAACAGCAGAGCGTAAACCAATGAGAACGCGGGACAGTGAAGACGACACACAACAGCAGAGCGTAAACCAATAAGAACGCGGCACAGTGACGACGACACAACAGCAGAGCGTAAACCAATAAGAACGCGGGATAGTGATGACGACACACAACAGCAGAGCGTAAACCAATAAGAACGCGGGACAGTGACGACGACACACAACAGCAGAGCGTAAACCAATGAGAACGCGGGACAGTGACGACGACACACAACAGCAGACCGTAAACCAATGAGAACGCTGGACAGTGACGACGACACACAACAGCAGAGCGTAAACCAATGAGAACGCGGAACAGTGACGACGACACACAACAGCAGAGCGTAAACCAATAAGAACGCGGCACAGTGACGACGTCACACAACAGCAGACCGTAAACCAATGAGAACGCAAGACAGTGACGACGACACACAACAGTAGAGCGTAAACCAATGAGAACGCGGGACAGTGACGACGACACACAACAGCAGAGCGTAAACCAATAAGAACGCGGCACAGTGACGACGTCACACAACAGCAGACCGTAAACCAATGAGAACGCAAGACAGTGACGACGTCACACAACAGCAGACCGTAAACCAATGAGAAAGCGGGACAGTGTCGACGACACACAACAGCAGAGCGTAATCCAATGAGAACGCGGGACAGTGACGACGACACACAACAGCAAAGCGTAAACCAATGAGAACGAGGGACAGTGACGACGACACACAACAGCAGAGCGTAAACCAATGAGAACGCGGGACAGTGACGGCGACACACAACAGCAGAGCGTAAACCAATGAGAACGCGGGACAGTAACGACGACACACAACAGCAGAGCGTAAACCAATGAGAACGCGGCACAGTGACGACGACACACAACAGCAGAGCGTAAACCAAAGAGAATGCGGGACAGTGACGACGACACACAACAGCAGAGCGTAAACCAATAAGAACGCGGCACAGTGACGACGACACACAACAGCAGAGCGTAAACCAATGAGAACGCGGCACAGTGACGACGACACACAACAGCAGAGCGTAAACCAATAAGAACGCGGCACAGTGACGACGTCACACAACAGCAGACCGTAAACCAATGAGAACGCAAGACAGTGACGACGTCACACAACAGCAGACCGTAAACCAATGAGAAAGCGGGACAGTGTCGACGACACACAACAGCAGAGCGTAATCCAATGAGAACGCGGGACAGTGACGACGACACACAACAGCAAAGCGTAAACCAATGAGAACGAGGGACAGTGACGACGACACACAACAGCAGAGCGTAAACCAATGAGAACGCGGGACAGTGACGACGACACACAACAGCAGAGCGTAAACCAATGAGAACGCGGGACAGTAACGACGACACACAACAGCAGAGCGTAAACCAATGAGAACGCGGCACAGTGACGACGACACACAACAGCAGAGCGTAAACCAATGAGAATGCGGGACAGTGACGACGACACACAACAGCAGAGCGTAAACTAATGAGAACGCAAGACAGTGACGACGACACACCACAGCAGAGCGTAAACCAATGAGAACGCGGGAAAGTGACGACGACACACAACAGCAGAGCGTAAACCAATGAGAACGCAAGACAGTGATGACGACACACAACAGCAGAGCGTAAACCAATGAGAACGCAAGACAGTGACGATGACACACAACAGCAGAGCGTAAACCAATGAGAAGGCGGGACAGTGACGACGACACATAACAGCAGACCGTAAACCAATGAGAACGCAAGACAGTGACGACGACACACAACAGCAGAGCGTAAACCAATGAGAACGCAAGACAGTGACGACGACACACAACAGCAGAGCGTAAACCAATGAGAACGCGGGAAAGTGACGACGACACACAACAGCAGAGCGTAAACCAATTAGAAAGCGGGACAGTGACGACGACACACAACAGCAGAGCGTAAACCAATGAGAACACGGGACAGTGACGACGACACACAACAGCAGAGCGTAAACCAATGAGAACGCGGCACAGTGACGACGACACACAACAGCAGAGCGTAAACCAATAAGAACGTGGCACAGTGAAGACGACACACAACAGCAGAGCGTAAACCAATAAGAACGCGGGACAGTGACGACGACACACAACAGCAGAGCGTAAACCAATAAGAACGTGGCACAGTGACGACGACACACAACAGCAGAGCGTAAACCAATGAGAACGCGGGACAGTGACGACGACACACAACAGCAGACCGTAAACCAATAAGAACGCGGCACAGTGACGACGACACACAAAAGCAAAGCGTAAACCAATGAGAACACGGGACAGTGACGACAACACACAACAGCAAAGCGTAAACCAATTAGAAAGCGGCACAGTGACGACGACACACAACAGCAGAGCTTAAACCAATAAGAACGCGGCACAGTGACGACGACACACAACAGCAGAGCTTAAACCAATAAGAACGCGGCACAGTGACGACGACACACAACAGCAGAGCGTAAACCAATAAGAACGCGGCACAGTGACGACGACACACAACAGCAGAGCGTAAACCAATGAGAACGCGGGACAGTGACGATGACACACAACAGCAGAGCGTAAACCAATGAGAACGCGGGACAGTGACGACGACACACAACAGCAGAGCGTAAACTAATGAGAACGCGGGACAGTGACGACGACACATAACAGCAGAGCGTAAACCAATAAGAACGCGGCACAGTGACGACGACACACAACAGCAGAGCGTAAACCAATGAGAACGCGGGACAGTGACGACGACACACAACAGCAGAGCGTAAACCAATGAGAACACGGGACAGTGACGACAACACACAACAGCAGAGCGTAAACCAATGAGAACGCGGCACAGTGACGACGACACACAACAGCAGAGCGTAAACCAATGAGAAAGCGGGACAGTGAAGACGACACACAACAGCAGAGCGTAAACCAATAAGAACGCGGCACAGTGACGACGACACAACAGCAGAGCGTAAACCAATAAGAACGCGGGATAGTGATGACGACAGACAACAGCAGAGCGTAAACCAATAAGAACGCGGGACAGTGACGACGACACACAACAGCAGAGCGTAAACCAATGAGAACGCGGGACAGTGACGACGACACACAACAGCAGAGCGTAAACCAATGAGAACGCTGGACAGTGACGACGACACACAACAGCAGAGCGTAAACCAATGAGAACGCGGGACAGTGACGACGACACACAACAGCAGAGCGTAAACCAATAAGAACGCGGCACAGTGACGACCTCACACAACAGCAGACCGTAAACCAATGAGAACGCAAGACAGTGACGACGACACACAACAGTAGAGCGTAAACCAATGAGAACGCGGGACAGTGACGACGACACACAACAGCAGAGCGTAAACCAATAAGAACGCGGCACAGTGACGACGTCACACAACAGCAGACCGTAAACCAATGAGAACGCAAGACAGTGACGACGTCACACAACAGCAGAGCGTAATCCAATGAGAACGCGGGACAGTGACGACGACACACAACAGCAGAGCGTAAACCAATGAGAACGCGGGACAGTGACGACGACACACAACAGCAGAGCGTAAACCAATGAGAACGCGGGACAGTGACGACGACACACAACAGCAGAGCGTAAACCAATAAGAACGCGGCACAGTGACGACGTCACACAACAGCAGACCGTAAACCAATGAGAAAGCGGGACAGTGTCGACGACACACAACAGCAGAGCGTAATCCAATGAGAACGCGGGACAGTGACGACGACACACAACAGCAGAGCGTAAACCAATGAGAACGCGGGACAGTGACGACGACACACAACAGCAGAGCGTAAACCAATGAGAACGCGGGACAGTGACGACGACACACAACAGCAGAGCGTAAACCAATAAGAACGCGGCACAGTGACGACGTCACACAACAGCAGACCGTAAACCAATGAGAACGCAAGACAGTGACGACGTCACACAACAGCAGACCGTAAACCAATGAGAAAGCGGGACAGTGTCGACGACACACAACAGCAGAGCGTAATCCAATGAGAACGCGGGACAGTGACGACGACACACAACAGCAGAGCGTAAACCAATGAGAACGCGGGACAGTGACGACGACACACAACAGCAGAGCGTAAACCAATGAGAACGCGGGACAGTGACGGCGACACACAACAGCAGAGCGTAAACCAATGAGAACGCGGGACAGTAACGACGACACACAACAGCAGAGCGTAAACCAATGAGAACGCGGCACAGTGACGACGACACACAACAGCAGAGCGTAAACCAAAGAGAATGCGGGACAGTGACGACGACACACAACAGCAGAGCGTAAACCAATGAGAATGCGGGACAGTGACGACGTCACACAACAGCAGAGCGTAAACTAATGAGAACGCAAGACAGTGACGACGACACACAACAGCAGAGCGTAAACTAATGAGAACGCAAGACAGTGACGACGACACACCACAGCAGAGCGTAAACCAATGAGAACGCGGGAAAGTGACGACGACACACAACAGCAGAGCGTAAACCAATGAGAACGCAAGACAGTGACGACGACACACAACAGCAGAGCGTAAACCAATGAGAACGCAAGACAGTGACGATGACACACAACAGCAGAGCGTAAACCAATGAGAAGGCGGGACAGTGACGACGACACATAACAGCAGACCGTAAACCAATGAGAACGCAAGACAGTGACGACGACACACAACAGCAGAGCGTAAACCAATGAGAACGCAAGACAGTGACGACGACACACAACAGCAGAGCGTAAACCAATGAGAACGCGGGAAAGTGACGACGACACACAACAGCAGAGCGTAAACCAATGAGAACGCAAGACAGTGACGACGACACACAACAGCAGAGCGTAAACCAATGAGAACGCAAGACAGTGACGACGACACACAACAGCAGAGCGTAAACCAATGAGAACGCAAGACAGTGACGATGACACACAACAGCAGAGCGTAAACCAATGAGAAGGCGGGACAGTGACGACGACACATAACAGCAGACCGTAAACCAATGAGAACGCAAGACAGTGACGGCGACACACAACAGCAGAGCGTAAACCAATGAGAACGCGGGACAGTGACGACGACACACAACAGCAGAGCGTAAACCAATGAGAACGCAAGACAGTGACGATGACACACAACAGCAGAGCGTAAACCAATGAGAAGGCGGGACAGTGACGACGACACATAACAGCAGACCGTAAACCAATGAGAACGCAAGACAGTGACGATGACACACAACAGCAGAGCGTAAACCAATGAGAAGGCGGGACAGTGACGACGACACATAACAGCAGACCGTAAACCAATGAGAACGCAAGACAGTGACGACGACACACAACAGCAGAGCGTAAACCAATGAGAACGCAAGACAGTGACGACGACACACAACAGCAGAGCGTAAACCAATGAGAACGCGGGAAAGTGACGACGACACACAACAGCAGAGCGTAAACCAATTAGAAAGCGGGACAGTGACGACGACACACAACAGCAGAGCGTAAACCAATGAGAACACGGGACAGTGACGACGACACACAACAGCAGAGCGTAAACCAATGAGAACGCGGCACAGTGACGACGACACACAACAGCAGAGCGTAAACCAATAAGAACGTGGCACAGTGAAGACGACACACAACAGCAGAGCGTAAACCAATAAGAACGCGGCACAGTGACGACGACACACAACAGCAGAGCGTAAACCAATGAGAACGCGGGACAGTGACGACGACACACAACAGCAGACCGTAAACCAATAAGAACGCGGCACAGTGACGACGACACACAAAAGCAAAGCGTAAACCAATGAGAACACGGGACAGTGACGACAACACACAACAGCAAAGCGTAAACCAATTAGAAAGCGGCACAGTGACGACGACACACAACAGCAGAGCTTAAACCAATAAGAACGCGGCACAGTGACGACGACACACAACAGCAGAGCTTAAACCAATAAGAACGCGGCACAGTGACGACGACACACAACAGCAGAGCGTAAACCAATAAGAACGCGGCACAGTGACGACGACACACAACAGCAGAGCGTAAACCAATGAGAACGCGGGACAGTGACGATGACACACAACAGCAGAGCGTAAACCAATGAGAACGCGGGACAGTGACGACGACACACAACAGCAGAGCGTAAACCAATGAGAACGCGGGACAGTGACGACGACACATAACAGCAGAGCGTAAACCAATAAGAACGCGGCACAGTGACGACGACACACAACAGCAGAGCGTAAACCAATGAGAACGCGGGACAGTGACGACGACACACAACAGCAGAGCGTAAACCAATGAGAACACGGGACAGTGACGACAACACACAACAGCAGAGCGTAAACCAATGAGAACGCGGCACAGTGACGACGACACACAACAGCAGAGCGTAAACCAATGAGAAAGCGGGACAGTGACGACGACACACAACAGCAGAGCGTAAACCAATAAGAACGCGGCACAGTGACGACGACACAACAGCAGAGCGTAAACCAATAAGAACGCGGGATAGTGATGACGACAGACAACAGCAGAGCGTAAACCAATAAGAACGCGGGACAGTGACGACGACACACAACAGCAGAGCGTAAACCAATGAGAACGCGGGACAGTGACGACGACACACAACAGCAGAGCGTAAACCAATGAGAACGCTGGACAGTGACGACGACACACAACAGCAGAGCGTAAACCAATGAGAACGCGGGACAGTGACGACGACACACAACAGCAGAGCGTAAACCAATAAGAACGCGGCACAGTGACGACCTCACACAACAGCAGACCGTAAACCAATGAGAACGCAAGACAGTGACGACGACACACAACAGTAGAGCGTAAACCAATGAGAACGCGGGACAGTGACGACGACACACAACAGCAGAGCGTAAACCAATAAGAACGCGGCACAGTGACGACGTCACACAACAGCAGACCGTAAACCAATGAGAAAGCGGGACAGTGTCGACGACACACAACAGCAGAGCGTAATCCAATGAGAACGCGGGACAGTGACGACGACACACAACAGCAGAGCGTAAACCAATGAGAACGCGGGACAGTGACGACGACACACAACAGCAGAGCGTAAACCAATGAGAACGCGGGACAGTGACGGCGACACACAACAGCAGAGCGTAAACCAATGAGAACGCGGGACAGTAACGACGACACACAACAGCAGAGCGTAAACCAATGAGAACGCGGCACAGTGACGACGACACACAACAGCAGAGCGTAAACCAAAGAGAATGCGGGACAGTGACGACGACACACAACAGCAGAGCGTAAACCAATGAGAATGCGGGACAGTGACGACGACACACAACAGCAGAGCGTAAACTAATGAGAACGCAAGACAGTGACGACGACACACCACAGCAGAGCGTAAACCAATGAGAACGCGGGAAAGTGACGACGACACACAACAGCAGAGCGTAAACCAATGAGAACGCAAGACAGTGACGACGACACACAACAGCAGAGCGTAAACCAAAGAGAATGCGGGACAGTGACGACGACACACAACAGCAGAGCGTAAACCAATGAGAATGCGGGACAGTGACGACGACACACAACAGCAGAGCGTAAACTAATGAGAACGCAAGACAGTGACGACGACACACCACAGCAGAGCGTAAACCAATGAGAACGCGGGAAAGTGACGACGACACACAACAGCAGAGCGTAAACCAATGAGAACGCAAGACAGTGACGATGACACACAACAGCAGAGCGTAAACCAATGAGAAGGCGGGACAGTGACGACGACACATAACAGCAGACCGTAAACCAATGAGAACGCAAGACAGTGACGACGACACACAACAGCAGAGCGTAAACCAATGAGAACGCAAGACAGTGACGACGACACACAACAGCAGAGCGTAAACCAATGAGAACGCGGGAAAGTGACGACGACACACAACAGCAGAGCGTAAACCAATGAGAACGCAAGACAGTGACGACGACACACAACAGCAGAGCGTAAACCAATGAGAACGCAAGACAGTGACGACGACACACAACAGCAGAGCGTAAACCAATGAGAACGCAAGACAGTGACGATGACACACAACAGCAGAGCGTAAACCAATGAGAAGGCGGGACAGTGACGACGACACATAACAGCAGACCGTAAACCAATGAGAACGCAAGACAGTGACGACGACACACAACAGCAGAGCGTAAACCAATGAGAACGCAAGACAGTGACGACGACACACAACAGCAGAGCGTAAACCAATGAGAACGCAAGACAGTGATGACGACACACAACAGCAGAGCGTAAACCAATGAGAACGCAAGACAGTGACGACGACACACAACAGCAGAGCGTAAACCAATGAGAACGCAAGACAGTGACGACGACACACAACAGCAGAGCGTAAACCAATGAGAACGCGGGATAGTGATGACGACACAGAACAGCAGAGCGTAAACCAATAAGAACGCGGGATAGTGATGACGACACAGAACAGCAGAGCGTAAACCAATAAGAACGCGGGACAGTGACGACGACACACAACAGCAGAGCGTAAACCAATGAGAACGCGGGACAGTGACGACGACACACAACAGCAGAGCGTAAACCAATGAGAACGCGGGACAGTGACGACGACACACAACAGCAGAGCGTAAACCAATGAGAACGCGGGAAAGTGACGACGACACAACAGCAGAGCGTAAACCAATAAGAACGCGGGATAGTGATGACGACACACAACAGCAGAGCGTAAACCAATAAGAACGCGGGACAGTGACGACGACACACAACAGCAGAGCGTAAACCAATGAGAACGCGGGACAGTGACGACGACACACAACAGCAGAGCGTAAACCAATGAGAACGCGGGACAGTGACGACGACACACAACAGCAGAGCGTAAACCAATGAGAACGCGGGACAGTGACGACGACACACAACAGCAGAGCGTAAACCAATAAGAACGCGGCACAGTGACGACGTCACACAACAGCAGACCGTAAACCAATAAGAACGCAAGACAGTGACGACGACACACAACAGTAGAGCGTAAACCAATGAGAACACGGGACAGTGACGACGACACACAACAGCAGAGCGTAAACCAATAAGAATGCGGCACAGTGACGACGTCACACAACAGCAGACCGTAAACCAATGAGAACGCAAGACAGTGACGACGACACACAACAGCACAGCGTATACCAATGAGAAAGCGGGACAGTGTCGACGACACACAACAGCAGAGCGTAATCCAATGAGAACGCGGGACAGTGACGACGACACACAACAGCGGAACGTAAACCAATGAGAACGAGGGACAGTGACGACGACACACAACAGCAGAGCGTAAACCAATGAGAACGCGGGACAGTGACGGCGACACACAACAGCAGAGCGTAAACCAATGAGAACGCGGGACAGTAACGACGACACACAACAGCAGAGCGTAAACCAATGAGAACGAGGGACAGTGACGACGACACACAACAGCAGAGCGTAAACCAATGAGAACGCGGGACAGTGCCGACGACACACAACAGCAGAGCGTAAACCAATGAGAATGCGGGACAGTGACGACGACACACAACAGCAGAGCGTAAACCAATGAGAACGAGGGACAGTGATGACGACACACAACAGCAGAGCGTAAACCAATGAGAACGCAAGACAGTGACGACGACACACAACAGCAGAGCGTAAACCAATGAGAACGCAAGAGAGTGACGACGACACACAACAGCAGAGCGTAAACCAATGAGAACGCGGGAAAGTGACGACGACACACAACAGCAGAGCGTAAACCAATGACAACGCGGGACAGTGACGGCGACACACAACAGCAGAGCGTAAACCAATGAGAACGCAAGACAGTGACGACGACACACAACAGCACAGCGTATACCAATGAGAAAGCGGAACAGTGTCGACGACACACAACAGCAGAGCGTAATCCAATGAGAACGCGGGACAGTGACGACGACACACAACAGCAGAGCGTAAACCAATGAGAACGAGGGACAGTGACGACGACACACAACAGCAGAGCGTAAACCAATGAGAACGCGGGACAGTGACGGCGACACACAACAGCAGAGCGTAAACCAATGAGAACGCGGGACAGTAACGACGACACACAACAGCAGAGCGTAAACCAATGAGAACGAGGGACAGTGACGACGACACACAACAGCAGAGCGTAAACCAATGAGAACGCGGGAAAGTGACGACGACACACAACAGCAGAGCGTAAACCAATGAGAACGCAAGACAGTGACGACGACACACAACAGCAGAGCGTAAACCAATGAGAACGCAAGACAGTGACGACGACACACAACAGCAGAGCGTAAACCAATGAGAACGCGGGAAAGTGACGACGACACACAACAGCAGGGCGTAAACCAATGACAACGCGGGACAGTGACGGCGACACACAACAGCAGAGCGTAAACCAATGAGAACGCGGGACAGTAACGACGACACACAACAGCAGAGCGTAAACCAATGAGAACGAGGGACAGTGACGACGACACACAACAGCAGAGCGAAAACCAATGAGAACGTGGGACAGTGACGACGACACACAACAGCAGAGCGTAAACCAATGAGAATGCGGGACAGTGACGACGACACACAACAGCAGAGCGTAAACCAATGAGAACGCGGGAAAGTGACGACGACACACAACAGCAGAGCGTAAACCAATGAGAACGCAAGACAGTGACGACGAAACACAACAGCAGAGCGTAAACCAATGAGAACGCAAGACAGTGACGACGACACACAACAGCAGAGCGTAAACCAATGAGAACGCAAGACAGTGACGACGACACACAACAGCAGAGCGTAAACCAATGAGAACGCAAGACAGTGACGACGAAACACAACAGCAGAGCGTAAACCAATGAGAACGCAAGACAGTGACGACGAAACACAACAGCAGAGCGTAAACCAATGAGAACGCAAGACAGTGACGACGACACACAACAGCAGAGCGTAAACCAATGAGAACGCAAGACAGTGACGACGAAACACAACAGCAGAGCGTAAACCAATGAGAACGCAAGACAGTGACGACGAAACACAACAGCAGAGCGTAAACCAATGAGAACGCAAGACAGTGACGACGACACACAACAGCAGAGCGTAAACCAATGAGAACGCAAGACAGTGACGACGAAACACAACAGCAGAGCGTAAACCAATGAGAACGCGGGAAAGTGACGACGACACACAACAGCAGAGCGTAAACCAATGAGAACGCAAGACAGTGACGACGACACACAACAGCAGAGCGTAAACCAATGAGAACGCAAGACAGTGACGACGACACACAACAGCAGAGCGTAAACCAATGAGAACGCAAGACAGTGACGACGACACACAACAGCAGAGCGTAAACCAATGAGAACGCGGGAAAGTGACGACGACACACAACAGCAGGGCGTAAACCAATGACAACGCGGGACAGTGACGGCGACACACAACAGCAGAGCGTAAACCAATGAGAACGCGGGACAGTAACGACGACACACAACAGCAGAGCGTAAACCAATGAGAACGAGGGACAGTGACGACGACACACAACAGCAGAGCGAAAACCAATGAGAACGTGGGACAGTGACGACGACACACAACAGCAGAGCGTAAACCAATGAGAATGCGGGACAGTGACGACGACACACAACAGCAGAGCGTAAACCAATGAGAACGCGGGAAAGTGACGACGACACACAACAGCAGAGCGTAAACCAATGAGAACGCAAGACAGTGACGACGAAACACAACAGCAGAGCGTAAACCAATAAGAACGCAAGACAGTGACGACGACACACAACAGCAGAGCGTAAACCAATGAGAACGCAAGACAGTGACGACGACACACAACAGCAGAGCGTAAACCAATGAGAACGCAAGACAGTGACGACGAAACACAACAGCAGAGCGTAAACCAATGAGAACGCAAGACAGTGACGACGAAACACAACAGCAGAGCGTAAACCAATGAGAACGCAAGACAGTGACGACGACACACAACAGCAGAGCGTAAACCAATGAGAACGCAAGACAGTGACGACGAAACACAACAGCAGAGCGTAAACCAATGAGAACGCAAGACAGTGACGACGAAACACAACAGCAGAGCGTAAACCAATGAGAACGCAAGACAGTGACGACGACACACAACAGCAGAGCGTAAACCAATGAGAACGCGGGACAGTGACGACGACACACAACAGCAGAGCGTAAACCAATGAGAACGCAAGACAGTGACGACGACACACAACAGCAGAGCGTAAACCAATGAGAACGCAAGACAGTGACGACGAAACACAACAGCAGAGCGTAAACCAATGAGAACGCAAGACAGTGACGACGAAACACAACAGCAGAGCGTAAACCAATGAGAACGCAAGACAGTGACGACGACACACAACAGCAGAGCGTAAACCAATGAGAACGCAAGACAGTGACGACGAAACACAACAGCAGAGCGTAAACCAATGAGAACGCGGGAAAGTGACGACGACACACAACAGCAGAGCGTAAACCAATGAGAACGCAAGACAGTGACGACGACACACAACAGCAGAGCGTAAACCAATGAGAATGCAAGACAGTGACGATGACACACAACAGCAGAGCGTAAACCAATGAGAAGGCGGGACAGTGACGACTACACATAACAGCAGACCGTAAACCAATGAGAACGCAAGACAGTGACGACGACACACAACAGCAGAGCGTAAACCAATGAGAACGCAAGACAGTGACGACGACACACAACAGCAGAGCGTAAACCAATGAGAACGCGGGAAAGTGACGACGACACACAACAGCAGATCGTAAACCAATGAGAACGCAAGACAGTGACGACGACACACAACAGCAGAGCGTAAACTAATGAGAACGAAAGACAGTGACGACGACTCACAACAGCAGAGCGTAAACCAATTAGAACGCGGGAAAGTGACGACGACACACAACAGCAGAGCGTAAACCAATGAGAACGCAAGACAGTGACGACGACACACAACAGCAGAGCGTAAACCAATGAGAACGCAAGACAGTGACGACGACACACAACAGCAGAGCGTAAACCAATGAGAACGCAAGACAGTGACGACGACACATAACAGCAGAGCGTAAACCAATGAGAACGAAAGACAGTGACGACTACACACAACAGCAGAGCGTAAACCAATGAGAACGCAAGACAGTGACGACGACACACAACAGCAGAGCGTAAACCAATGAGAACGCAAGACCGTGACGACGACACACAACAGCAGAGCGTAAACCAACGAGAAGGCAGGACAGTGACGACGACACACAACAGCAGAGCGTAAACCAATGAGAACGAAAGACAGTGACGACGACACACAACAGCAGAGCGTAAACCAATGAGAACGCGGGACAGTGACGACGACACACAACAGCAGAGCGTAAACCAATGAGAAGGCGGGACAGTGACGACGACACACAACAGCAGAGCGTAAACCAATGAGAACGCAAGACAGTGACGACGACACACAACAGCAGAGCGTAAACCAATGACAACGCGGGACAGTGACGATGACACATAACAGCAGAGCGTAAACCAATGAGAACGCAAGACAGTGACGACGACACACAACAGCAGAGCGTAAACCAATGAGAGCGCGGGACAGTGACGACAACACACAACAGCAGAGCGTAAACCAATGAGAACGCGGGACAGTGACGACGACACACAACAGCAGAGCGTAAACCAATGAGAGCGCGGGACAGTGACGACAACACACAACAGCAGAGCGTAAACCAATGAGAACGCGGGACAGTGACGGCGACAGACAACAGCAGAGCGTAAACCAAAGAGAACGCGGGACAGTAACGACGACACACAACAGCAGAGCGTAAACCAATGAGAACGAGGGACAGTGACGACGACACAACAGCAGAGCGTAAACCAATGAGAATGCGGGACAGTGACGACGACACACAACAGCAGAGCGTAAACCAATGAGAACGCGGCACAGTGACGACGACACACAACAGCAGAGCGTAAACCAATAAGAACGTGGCACAGTGACGACGACACACAACAGCAGAGCGTAAACCAATGAGAAGGCGGGACAGTGACGACGACACACAACAGCAGAGCGTAAACCAATGAGAATGCGGGACAGTGACGACGACACACAACAGCAGAGCGTAAACTAATGAGAAGGCGGGACAGTGACGACGACACATAACAGCAGAGCGTAAACCAATGAGAACGCAAGACAGTGACGACGACACACAACAGCAGAGCGTAAACCAATGAGAACGCAAGACAGTGACGACGACACACAACAGCAGAGCGTAAACCAATGAGAACACAAGACAGTGACGACGACACACAACAGCAGAGCGTAAACCAATGAGAACGCAAGACAGTGACGACGACACACAACAGCAGAGCGTAAACCAATGAGAACGCGGGAAAGTGACGACAACACACAACAGCAGAGCGTAAACCAATGAGAACGCAAGACAGTGGCGACGACACACAACAGCAGAGCGTAAACCAATGAGAACACAAGACAGTGACGACGACACACAACAGCAGAGCGTAAACCAATGAGAACGCAAGACAGTGACGACGACACACAACAGCAGAGCGTAAACCAATGAGAACGCGGGAAAGTGACGACAACACACAACAGCAGAGCGTAAACCAATGAGAACGCAAGACAGTGACGACGACACACAATAGCAGAGCGTAAACCAATGAGAATGCGGGACAGTGACGACGTCACACAACAGCAGAGCGTAAACTAATGAGAACGCAAGACAGTGACGACGACACACAACAGCAGAGCGTAAACCAATGAGAACGCGGCACAGTGACGACGACACAACAGCAGAGCGTAAACCAATGAGAACGCGGTGACGAGCGTATCCGCTAAAGCTGCTGTGGATCCGCTTACCCGGAAGTTACTGAGTGGCAGATTTGAAGAAAATGACCGTCGTTTGGCAAATAAATAAATGACTGAGAGTTACATACTTATTACTAACATTTTATCATGTAAGCTTTATTGTACACCTCAAACAAATTAATTTATAGCAATTTATAGTGTTAATACTAATCAATAGTGTTATTATAGTGTTAATACAGAGCATTCGCAGCTTATATGGACCACACGCCACTGATATATATATATATATATATATATATATATATATATACATATACACACATACATAAATACATAATAAATATAAATAAATACAAAAATAAATATTTCCCCCATATATATATATATATATATATATATTAGAGATCGACCAATAGTGGATTTTACAGATAACTAGGTTTGATCGTACATGCCGATAACCGATTAATCTACCGATATTTTTTTAAATGGATACTGTTTTAAAAACAAACAACACTGCAAGTAAAACAGCGCTGAACTTAAAATGAGAAGTTCTACAGAATGAATTCTACCGAAAATTATTCAAACATTAAAATATTACATGTTTCTGTAGCTATAACCTAGAAACATACGTACATTTCATAGGTAACACTTTGCAAGTCCCATTTGTTAACAATTATGTATTAGCTAGCTTTAATGAACTATACGATTATGCAATATACGTTTTTACTGCATGTATTAATATTTGAGCAATACAATTGTACCTTGATCATCATTGCTAGTTCATAGTACATTAAGGTTAACAGATCAAATAAAAATTTAAACTCAATTTAAAATGTATTAGTAAATGTTGAAATTAACAAACTAACAATGAACAATACTACAACATTTATTAATCTAAGTTAATGCTAAAAATGTAATCTTATTGTAAAGTGTTACCATACCATACGACTCATGCTTAAAGATGATATATTTACATATCTGCAAAGGCCAGAGCATTTAAATTACATAAATGTACAGTAGACCTATATTACATGTATAGTCTCTCACTTTATTTGCTTCTATATTAGAACTTGATGATTATCTAATCAAAATAACAATATGCATTGCAGTGATAAAAAAAAAGTTATGTTTCTGTCGGCTGCATGAACACATCAGCGTTGAGAAAGCAATCACGTCACTAGCTTTAAATATGAAACTCCGCCGGATTAATGAATGCATAAAGTGACCAGCTGGATATAAACTAATGCAAATAGTAACGATTGCGACATTAAACATGGCTGAGGTTTGTGTGTGTTTTTGTCACATTGCTTTGAGTTCTCTCAGACTCGACGGCAAACACACTTCTGTTCTGTCTCTGCCTATGCAGCGTCTGGTCAACAAATTAATTACTTAATAATAATATGGCAATATTGTAGTGTTCTGTATTCATGCAGTTTCTCTGTCAGTGTTTTAAATGCGCGTCTGGAGTGTGAGCGCTCTCCGTGAAGCCTCACGTGTTAATAAACAACACGCGGTGCCGGTGATAGCTGTTATTTGTCATAGATAGAGCAACACAAATTTATTCCTAACAATAATTATAAAACGGATGTAATATGAACTGTTACTGCGATATAAAATAAGCGGCTCATGAGAAACTCCTCGGTCTCTGAATCTTTGATGCTCATGAATAAATAAGGCTCTTGA
>NW_027508897.1:335000-347500 GCF_051911475.1 Siphateles boraxobius | reverse complement strand
ATGAACGAACGAGTGAACGAACACAAAGCTGCTTCTATAGCAACACCATCAGGAGGATTGAAAGAATGAATGAACGAACGAGTGAACGAACACAAAGCTGCTTCTATAGCAACACCAGGAGGAGGAATTAATTAATGAATGAACGAACGAGTGAAACGAACACAAAGCTGCTTCTATAGCAACACCAGCAGGAGGATTAAATGAATGAATGAACGAACGAGTGAACGAACACAAAGCTGCTTTTATAGCAACACCAGGAAGAGGAATGAATGAATGAACGAACGAGTGAACGAACACAAAGCTGCTTCTATAGCAACACCAGGAAGAGGAATAAATGAATGAACGAACGAGTGAACGAACACAAAGCTGCTTCTATAGCAACACCATCAGGAGGATTGAAAGAATGAATGAACGAACGAGTGAACGAACACAAAGCTGCTTCTATAGCAACACCAGGAGGAGGAATTAATTAATGAATGAACGAACGAGTGAAACGAACACAAAGCTGCTTCTATAGCAACACCAGCAGGAGGATTAAATGAATGAATGAACGAACGAGTGAACGAACACAAAGCTGCTTTTATAGCAACACCAGGAAGAGGAATGAATGAATGAACGAACGAGTGAACGAACACAAAGCTGCTTCTATAACGACACCAGCAGGAGGATTGAATGAATGAATGAACGAACGAGTGAACGAACACAAAGCTGCTTCTATAACGACACCAGCAGGAGGATTGAATGAATGAATGAACGAACGAACGAACGAGTGAACGAACACAAAGCTGCTTCTATAACGACACCAGGAGGAGGAATGAATGAATGAATGAACGAACGAACGAGTGAACGAACACAAAGCTGCTTCTATAGCAACACCAGGAGGAGGAATGAATGAATGAATGAACGAACGGGTGAACGAACACAAAGCTGCTTCTATAGCAACACCAGGAGGAGGAATGAATGAATGAATGAACGAACGAACGAGTGAACGAACACAAAGCTGCTTCTATAGCAACACCAGCAGGAGGATTAAATGAATGAATGAACGAACGAGTGAACGAACACAAAGCTGCTTCTATAGCAACACCAGGAAGAGAAATGAATGAATGAACGAACGAGTGAACGAACACAAAGCTGCTTCTATAACGACACCAGCAGGAGGATTGAATGAATGAATGAACGAACGAGTGAACGAACATAAAGCTGCTTCTATAACGACACCAGCAGGAGGATTGAATGAATGAATGAATGAATGAACGAACGAACGAGTGAACGAACACAAAGCTGCTTCTATTGCAACACCAGGAAGAGGAATGAATGAATGAATGAATGAACGAGTGAACGAACACAAAGCTGCTTCTATAGCAACACCAGGAAGAGGAATGAATGAATGAACGAACGAGTGAACGAACACAAAGCTGCTTCTATAACGACACCAGCAGGAGGATTGAATGAATGAATGAATGAACGAACGAGTGAACGAACACAAAGCTGCTTCTATAGCAACACCAGGAAGAGGAATGAATGAATGAACGAACGAGCGAACGAACACAAAGCTGCTTCTATAGCAACACCAGGAAGAGGAATAAATGAATGAACGAACGAGTGAACGAACACAAAGCTGCTTCTATAGCAACACCAGCAGGAGGATTGAATGAATGAATGAACGAATGAGTGAACGAACACAAAGCTGCTTCTATAACGACACCAGGAAGAGGAATAAATGAATGAACGAACGAGTGAACAAACACAAAGCTGCTTCTATAGCAACACCAGGAAGAGGAATAAATGAATGAACGAACGAGTGAACGAACACAAAGCTGCTTCTATAGCAACACCAGGAAGAGAAATGAATGAATGAACGAACGAGTGAACGAACACAAAGCTGCTTCTATAGCAACACCAGCAGGAGGATTGAATGAATGAATGAACGAACGAGTGAACGAACACAAAGCTGCTTCTATAGCAACACCAGGAAGAGGAATAAATGAATGAACGAACGAGTGAACGAACACAAAGCTGCTTCCATAGCAACACCAGCAGGAGGATTGAATGAATGAATGAACGAACGAGTGAACGAACACAAAGCTGCTTCTATAGCAACACCAGGAAGAGGAATAAATGAATGAACGAACGAGTGAACGAACACAAAGCTGCTTCTATAGCAACACCAGGAAGAGGAATGAATGAATTAACGAATGAGTGAACGAACACAAAGCTGCTTCTATAGCAACACCAGGAAGAGGAATGAATGAATTAACGAATGAGTGAACGAACACAAAGCTGCTTCTATAGCAACACCAGGAAGAGGAATAAATGAATGAACGAACGAGTGAACGAACACAAAGCTGCTTCTATAACGACACCAGCAGGAGAATTGAATGAATGAATGAACGATCGAACGAGTGAACGAACACAAAGCTGCTTCTATAGCAACACCAGGAAGAGAAATGAATGAATGAACGAACGATTGAACGAACACAAAGCTGCTTCTATAACGACACCAGGAGGAGGAATGAATGAATGAACGAACGAGTGAACGAACACAAAGCTGCTTCTATAACGACACCAGCAGGAGAATTGAATGAATGAATGAACGATCGAACGAGTGAACGAACACAAAGCTGCTTCTATAGCAACACCAGGAAGAGAAATGAATGAATGAACGAACGATTGAACGAACACAAAGCTGCTTCTATAACGACACCAGGAGGAGGAATGAATGAATGAATGAACGAACGAGTGAACGAACACAGAGCTGCTTCTATAACGACACCAGGAAGAGGAATGAATGAATGAACGAACGAGTGAACGAACACAAAGCTGCTTCTATAGCAACACCAGGAAGAGAAATGAATGAATGAACGAACGATTGAACGAACACAAAGCTGCTTCTATAACAACACCAGGAGGAGGAATGAATGAATGAATGAACGAACGAGTGAACGAACACAGAGCTGCTTCTATAACGACACCAGGAGGAGGAATGAATGAATGAATGAACGAACGATTGAACGAACACAAAGCTGCTTCTATAACGACACCAGGAAGAGGAATGAATGAATGAACGAACAAGTGAACGAACACAGAGCTGCTTCTATAACGACACCGGGAGGAGGAATGAATGAACTAGTGAACGAACACAAAGCTGCTTCTAGCAACACCAGGAAGAGGAATGAATGAATGAACGAACAAGTGAACGAACACAGAGCTGCTTCTATAACGACACCAGCAGGAGAATTGAATGAATGAATGAACGATCGAACGAGTGAACGAACACAAAGCTGCTTCTATAGCAACACCAGGAAGAGAAATTAATGAATGAACGAACGATTGAACGAACACAAAGCTGCTTCTATAACGACACCAGGAGGAGGAATGAATGAATGAACAGACGAGTGAACGAACACAGAGCTGCTTCTATAACGACACCACCAGGAGGAGGAATGAATGAACGAGTGAACGAACACAAAGGTGCTTCTATAGCAACACCAGGAAGAGGAATGAATGAATGAACGAACAAGTGAACGAACACAGAGCTGCTTCTATAACGACACCAGGAGGAGGAATGAATGAACGAGTGAACGAACACAAAGCTGCTTCTATAACGACACCAGGAGGAGGAATGAATGAACGAGTGAACGAACACAAAGCTGCTTCTATAACGACACCAGGAGGAGGAATGAATGAACGAGTGAACGAACACAGAGCTGCTTCTATAACGACACCAGGAGGAGGAATGAATGAATGAATGAACGAACAAGTGAACGAACACAGAGCTGCTTCTATAACGACACCAGGAAGAGGAATGAATGAATGAACGAATGAGTGAACGAACACAGAGCTGCTTCTATAACGACACCAGGAGGAGGAATGAATGAACGAGTGAACGAACACAGAGCTGCTTCTATAACGACACCAGGAGGAGGAATGAATGAATGAATGAACGAACGAGTGAACGAACACAAAGCTGCTTCTATAGCAACACCAGGAAGAGGAATGAATGAATGAACGAACGAGTGAACGAACACAAAGCTGCTTCTATAACGACACCAGCAGGAGCATTGAATGAATGAATGAACGAACGAGTGAACGAACACAAAGCTGCTTCTATAGCAACACCTGGAAGAGGAATGAATGAATGAACGAACGAGGGAACGAACACAAAGCTGCTTCTATAGCAACACCAGGAAGAGGAATAAATGAATGAACGAACGAGTGAACGAACACAAAGCTGCTTCTATAGCAACACCATCAGGAGGATTGAAAGAATGAATGAACGAACGAGTGAACGAACACAAAGCTGCTTCTATAGCAACACCAGGAGGAGGAATTAATTAATGAATGAACGAACGAGTGAAACGAACACAAAGCTGCTTCTATAGCAACACCAGCAGGAGGATTAAATGAATGAATGAACGAACGAGTGAACGAACACAAAGCTGCTTTTATAGCAACACCAGGAAGAGGAATGAATGAATGAACGAACGAGTGAACGAACACAAAGCTGCTTCTATAGCAACACCAGGAAGAGGAATAAATGAATGAACGAACGAGTGAACGAACACAAAGCTGCTTCTATAGCAACACCATCAGGAGGATTGAAAGAATGAATGAACGAACGAGTGAACGAACACAAAGCTGCTTCTATAGCAACACCAGGAGGAGGAATTAATTAATGAATGAACGAACGAGTGAAACGAACACAAAGCTGCTTCTATAGCAACACCAGCAGGAGGATTAAATGAATGAATGAACGAACGAGTGAACGAACACAAAGCTGCTTTTATAGCAACACCAGGAAGAGGAATGAATGAATGAACGAACGAGTGAACGAACACAAAGCTGCTTCTATAACGACACCAGCAGGAGGATTGAATGAATGAATGAACGAACGAGTGAACGAACACAAAGCTGCTTCTATAACGACACCAGCAGGAGGATTGAATGAATGAATGAACGAACGAACGAACGAGTGAACGAACACAAAGCTGCTTCTATAACGACACCAGGAGGAGGAATGAATGAATGAATGAACGAACGAACGAGTGAACGAACACAAAGCTGCTTCTATAGCAACACCAGGAGGAGGAATGAATGAATGAATGAACGAACGGGTGAACGAACACAAAGCTGCTTCTATAGCAACACCAGGAGGAGGAATGAATGAATGAATGAACGAACGAACGAGTGAACGAACACAAAGCTGCTTCTATAGCAACACCAGCAGGAGGATTAAATGAATGAATGAACGAACGAGTGAACGAACACAAAGCTGCTTCTATAGCAACACCAGGAAGAGAAATGAATGAATGAACGAACGAGTGAACGAACACAAAGCTGCTTCTATAACGACACCAGCAGGAGGATTGAATGAATGAATGAACGAACGAGTGAACGAACATAAAGCTGCTTCTATAACGACACCAGCAGGAGGATTGAATGAATGAATGAATGAATGAACGAACGAACGAGTGAACGAACACAAAGCTGCTTCTATTGCAACACCAGGAAGAGGAATGAATGAATGAATGAATGAACGAGTGAACGAACACAAAGCTGCTTCTATAGCAACACCAGGAAGAGGAATGAATGAATGAACGAACGAGTGAACGAACACAAAGCTGCTTCTATAACGACACCAGCAGGAGGATTGAATGAATGAATGAATGAACGAACGAGTGAACGAACACAAAGCTGCTTCTATAGCAACACCAGGAAGAGGAATGAATGAATGAACGAACGAGCGAACGAACACAAAGCTGCTTCTATAGCAACACCAGGAAGAGGAATAAATGAATGAACGAACGAGTGAACGAACACAAAGCTGCTTCTATAGCAACACCAGCAGGAGGATTGAATGAATGAATGAACGAATGAGTGAACGAACACAAAGCTGCTTCTATAACGACACCAGGAAGAGGAATAAATGAATGAACGAACGAGTGAACAAACACAAAGCTGCTTCTATAGCAACACCAGGAAGAGGAATAAATGAATGAACGAACGAGTGAACGAACACAAAGCTGCTTCTATAGCAACACCAGGAAGAGAAATGAATGAATGAACGAACGAGTGAACGAACACAAAGCTGCTTCTATAGCAACACCAGCAGGAGGATTGAATGAATGAATGAACGAACGAGTGAACGAACACAAAGCTGCTTCTATAGCAACACCAGGAAGAGGAATAAATGAATGAACGAACGAGTGAACGAACACAAAGCTGCTTCCATAGCAACACCAGCAGGAGGATTGAATGAATGAATGAACGAACGAGTGAACGAACACAAAGCTGCTTCTATAGCAACACCAGGAAGAGGAATAAATGAATGAACGAACGAGTGAACGAACACAAAGCTGCTTCTATAGCAACACCAGGAAGAGGAATGAATGAATTAACGAATGAGTGAACGAACACAAAGCTGCTTCTATAGCAACACCAGGAAGAGGAATGAATGAATTAACGAATGAGTGAACGAACACAAAGCTGCTTCTATAGCAACACCAGGAAGAGGAATAAATGAATGAACGAACGAGTGAACGAACACAAAGCTGCTTCTATAACGACACCAGCAGGAGAATTGAATGAATGAATGAACGATCGAACGAGTGAACGAACACAAAGCTGCTTCTATAGCAACACCAGGAAGAGAAATGAATGAATGAACGAACGATTGAACGAACACAAAGCTGCTTCTATAACGACACCAGGAGGAGGAATGAATGAATGAACGAACGAGTGAACGAACACAAAGCTGCTTCTATAACGACACCAGCAGGAGAATTGAATGAATGAATGAACGATCGAACGAGTGAACGAACACAAAGCTGCTTCTATAGCAACACCAGGAAGAGAAATGAATGAATGAACGAACGATTGAACGAACACAAAGCTGCTTCTATAACGACACCAGGAGGAGGAATGAATGAATGAATGAACGAACGAGTGAACGAACACAGAGCTGCTTCTATAACGACACCAGGAAGAGGAATGAATGAATGAACGAACGAGTGAACGAACACAAAGCTGCTTCTATAGCAACACCAGGAAGAGAAATGAATGAATGAACGAACGATTGAACGAACACAAAGCTGCTTCTATAACAACACCAGGAGGAGGAATGAATGAATGAATGAACGAACGAGTGAACGAACACAGAGCTGCTTCTATAACGACACCAGGAGGAGGAATGAATGAATGAATGAACGAACGATTGAACGAACACAAAGCTGCTTCTATAACGACACCAGGAAGAGGAATGAATGAATGAACGAACAAGTGAACGAACACAGAGCTGCTTCTATAACGACACCGGGAGGAGGAATGAATGAACTAGTGAACGAACACAAAGCTGCTTCTAGCAACACCAGGAAGAGGAATGAATGAATGAACGAACAAGTGAACGAACACAGAGCTGCTTCTATAACGACACCAGCAGGAGAATTGAATGAATGAATGAACGATCGAACGAGTGAACGAACACAAAGCTGCTTCTATAGCAACACCAGGAAGAGAAATTAATGAATGAACGAACGATTGAACGAACACAAAGCTGCTTCTATAACGACACCAGGAGGAGGAATGAATGAATGAACAGACGAGTGAACGAACACAGAGCTGCTTCTATAACGACACCACCAGGAGGAGGAATGAATGAACGAGTGAACGAACACAAAGGTGCTTCTATAGCAACACCAGGAAGAGGAATGAATGAATGAACGAACAAGTGAACGAACACAGAGCTGCTTCTATAACGACACCAGGAGGAGGAATGAATGAACGAGTGAACGAACACAAAGCTGCTTCTATAACGACACCAGGAGGAGGAATGAATGAACGAGTGAACGAACACAAAGCTGCTTCTATAACGACACCAGGAGGAGGAATGAATGAACGAGTGAACGAACACAGAGCTGCTTCTATAACGACACCAGGAGGAGGAATGAATGAATGAATGAACGAACAAGTGAACGAACACAGAGCTGCTTCTATAACGACACCAGGAAGAGGAATGAATGAATGAACGAATGAGTGAACGAACACAGAGCTGCTTCTATAACGACACCAGGAGGAGGAATGAATGAACGAGTGAACGAACACAGAGCTGCTTCTATAACGACACCAGGAGGAGGAATGAATGAATGAATGAACGAACAAGTGAACGAACACAGAGCTGCTTCTATAACGACACCAGGAAGAGGAATGAATGAATGAACGAACGAGTGAACGAACACAGAGCTGCTTCTATAACGACACCAGGAGGAGGAATGAATGAACGAGTGAACGAACACAAAGGTGCTTCTATAGCAACACCAGGAAGAGGAATGAATGAATGAACGAACGAGTGAACGAACACAAAGCTGCTTCTATAACGACACCAGGAGGAGGAATGAATGAATGAACGAACGAGTGAACGAACACAAAGCTGCTTCTATAACGACACCAGGAAGAGGAATGAATGAATGAACGAACGAGTGAACGAACACAAAGGTGCTTCTATAGCAACACCAGGAAGAGGAATGAATGAATGAACGAACGAGTGAACGAACACAGAGCTGCTTCTATAACGACACCAGGAAGAGGAATGAATGAATGAACGAACGAGTGAACGAACACAAAGGTGCTTCTATAGCAACACCAGGAAGAGGAATGAATGAATGAACGAACGAGTGAACGAACACAAAGGTGCTTCTATAGCAACACCAGGAAGAGGAATGAATGAATGAACGAACGAGTGAACGAACACAAAGCTGCTTCTATAACGACACCAGGAAGAGGAATGAATGAATGAACGAACGAGTGAACGAACACAAAGGTGCTTCTATAGCAACACCAGGAAGAGGAATGAATGAATGAACGAACGAGTGAACGAACACAGAGCTGCTTCTATAACGACACCAGGAAGAGGAATGAATGAATGAACGAACGAGTGAACGAACACAGAGCTGCTTCTATAACGACACCAGGAAGAGGAATGAATGAATGAATGAACGAGTGAACGAACACAGAGCTGCTTCTATAACGACACCAGGAGGAGGAATGAATGAATGAATGAACGAACGAACGAGTGAACGAACACAGAGCTGCTTCTATAACGACACCAGGAGGAGGAATGAATGAACGAGTGAACGAACACAAAGGTGCTTCTATAGCAACTCCAGGAAGAGGAATGAATGAATGAACGAACGACTGAACGAACACAGAGCTGCTTCTATAACGACACCAGGAGGAGGAATGAATGAATGAATGAATGAATGAATGAATGCACATACTGCAAAAATGCTTTTCTTACTCAGTATTTTTCTCCTGCTTCCAGTCAAAATATCTAAAAACTCTTAAATCAAGATGCATTTACTATACAAGTAAAATGCCATATGATATTATGTCTTGTTTTCTGGGAATATAAATCTAAATTAAGTGATTTGTTGATTAAGAAAAAGCAAAATTATCTGGCAATGGGGTCAGAAACATAATGTTAATTCAAACAGAAACAAGATAATTTTTCTGACTCCATTGGCAGATCATTTTGCTTGTTTTAATCATCAAATCACTTAATTTTGATTTATATACCCAGAAAACTAGACATAATATCTTATGGCATTTTACTACATTGGTAAAAACATCTTTATTTAAGAATTTTCAGATATTTGGACTGGAAACAAGCCAAAAATACTAAGAAAAGCATGTTTTGCAGTGCAGGATCATTCAGAGACACAATGGCTCAAAAAATCCGATCTTTTACTGACATCTGACTCATATTTGTTGCACACGTGTGAACACACAAACATCCGCACGAGATCCGCATCTGATCTGAGATTTAAATCAGATCCATTAATAAATCTCGCTCACAGCTTTATATTGAGGTGGGAACTTTATATTTATCTTTGCAAAGGCTGCTTCATATGCTGATGATGTATGTGATGTGTGTGTGTGTTCGTTTACCATCGAAATGACTTTGAAGCTGTTATATTAAGGTACAAATCTTGCATAGTGTGTCTTTAAGACTTGCAGTGTGAATCAGGCATGCACTGAAGAGCCTCGTTCTGTGTCTGTGTTTCAGGCTCTGATATCGTCCAGTGGATGCAGAAGAACCTGAACATTGAAGATCAAGGTACAGTAGCTCGTCTCCTCCGTGTGTACGAGCTCACGGGACACACACCAATCAGACGCTCCTCAAACACGTTTAGCGCGGTAAACTCATTAGCTGAGCGCTGGCTGGTTGTTCAGACTGTTCGTCGGGATTCGATTAGGTCGAAGGTGACGGCGGGAAATAAACGGCTTGAGGAGGAAATCAAACTCTGGCATTTACATCCACGAGACGCATCGATCTGAGCTTGGGTCGTTTCGAGCCTAACGTGACCTTCGTGAAATCAGACACTGTTTTACATACAAAGGAGATGTGGAAGTTCACATTAACAAGTTCACAATAACATTTTTAATATGCTTTAAGACAAACCATGTGTAAATTCATAAGTCTTGAGTATTTTCTGCTTAAAACTGCAGTGAACCAAAGACAGTCTCAAAAACACGCTTTGAAATCGCTGGTGTTTCTGACGTCACAAACTACCTTGTAACCAATCAGATCAACGTGTGATCGTCAACGAGTGGATCTCTGATAGTCCAGTCATTTTAAGCCAAAATGGGGGTCAACCTTGAACAAATTGCAGCAGAAGCAAACTCAAATGATTTTGTATCCTCAATATGTCCTGAGTAAGGGAAAAAAAGCCCAGAAGAATCCCATTAGGGGAAAGTTTCGAAAAATACCCAAATATATCCCATTCATTCGCCTATTCATTCTTTTGCTCACGTGAAAAGGGTAAAAATTTTAACCTTTAGATATCACCATGAAAATTACTGAGTTGATTACTTGCATCAAGACAAACAAAAAATGTATTACAAGTTTTTTGAAATTGCTTGTTAACATGGACAAATGGTGCATAATATAATTACGTATTAGCAAATTTGCATAATTACCCAAACAGTTCTAAACATTGGATATAGCCAGGTGAAAATGTCTTGTTGAATCTTGTTGACATATAACAGTAAACTATTTAATATTAAGGTCTGAATGGAACCCATTTAGGCTACCCATGAACATTAATACAGGAAGAAGTACTTTAGAAACCAGCCTTTATTAATTATTATTAGATGGGGTTTGGGGCTGGGTCAGTGGGACTGTTTCTGGTGGATGAGTCTGAGGGAAGAACAGGAGACACGGGTAAGGACAATGCAGAAGACAAAAGGTAGGTGAAATAAAAAGTGTCTGGATCAAAAAATCTAATTACGTACACAATGCACTCAATACCCACACCCCATCTCTGCCATAATAATGAATTATTATTCTTCGGGGCTTTTTTTTTCCTTACTCAGGACATATTGAGGATACAAAATCAGTTGAGTTTTCTTCTGTTGCAATTTGTTCAACCTTTTTTCATAAAATGACTGGACTATGAGTGAGTGAGTGAGTTAGTGAGTGGAGGCGGGGCTCATTTGCATATTCATAGCACAGCGCATACTAAATGAGGCAAGGGTGTCGAGTTACATTCAAGATATTTTAGGACATGAAGACATTATTACAAGGTAAAAACGTTTTTTGGTGATCAGAGATGAGTTTTAAGGGATTAAATGATCGACTACAGGGACTTTGAGAATCACACTCAGCTTTTCTCAAGAGACTCGAGTGGATAAAATCCTACGAGACGCTAGATCAAGGGGCTTAAACCATTTAAAATTAGACAAAACAAGCATTAAAATAAGCTAAAACAACTCGAAATATTTTTTTTATATGTATAAAAATATATATATATTTTGTTAAGAATTTATTTAAATATTTGTTTTGATTTTTTTATTAAAATATATTTATTTTATATATATTTTAGGGCTGTGAAACGAATAATCACATCCACATTCAACTTTGCACTTTAAGTTCTTTGTATAATTGAGCTGAGCTGCTTTATTTATTCGAACAGAGTTCATTTATTACTCTGAAATCTGTGACGATTCCAGACAGAAAAATCCCTGAGACGATCAACTCCTGCAATCAGTTCATGAGATCAAAGAGCAGCTCGCTTACAGTGTGTGTGTGTGTGTGTGTGTGTGTGTGTGTGTGTGTGTGTGTTGCAGTGGAGGCTCTTCATCTGGGAACACTGATGGCCGCTCATGGTTATTTCTTCCCCATATCGGATCACGTCCTCATCCTGAAGGACGACGGGACCTTCTACCGGTTTCAGGTGAGATTCTCTCGCGTGATTGGCCGAGAACCTCATGTGATCGGCTGAGACCTCACGTGACTGGCCGAGAACCCCGTGACCCTCTGAAGACCTAAATCATTTTATGTATCAGAATATGACCATGATTAAACTTGATGTCATTCATATTCTGATACATATTCATATTTATATTCTGATTCATATTCACAAAAGCATTCATATTCTGATTCAAATTCATGAATATTCTGATACATATTCCTATGAATGATGTCATTCATATTCATATTC
>NW_027508897.1:330000-332500 GCF_051911475.1 Siphateles boraxobius | reverse complement strand
CGTGACACACACACTCCTCTCCTGTCACACACACTCCTCTCCTGTCACACACACTCCTGTCACACACACACTCCTGTCACACACACTCCTCTCCTGTCACACACACTCCTGTCCTGTCACACACACTCCTCTCGTGACACACACACTCCTCTCCTGTCACACACACTCCTCTCCTGTCACACACTCTCCTCTCCTGTCACACACATCCCTCTCCTGACACACACACTCCTCTCCTGACACACACACTCCTCTCCTGTCACACACTCTCCTCTCCTATCACACACACTCCTGTCACACACACTCCTCTCCTGTCACACACACTCCTCTCCTGTCACACACACTCCTCTCCTGTCACACACACTCCTCTCCTGTCACACACACACTCCTGTCACACACACTCCTGTCACACACACACTCCTGTCACACACACACTCCTGTCACACTCACACTCCTGTCACACACACACTCCTGTCACTCAAACACTCCTGTCACACACACACTCCTGTCACACACACACTCCTGTCACACACACACACTCCTGTCACACACACACACTCCTGTCACACACACACTCCTGTCACACACACACTCCTGTCACACACACACTCCTGTCACACACACACTCCTGTCACTCACACACTCCTGTCACACACACACACTCCTGTCACACACACTCCTGTCCTGTCACACACACTCCTGTCCTGTCACACACACTCCTGTTCTGTCACACACACACTCCTGTCCTGTCACCCACACACTCCTGTTCTGTCACACACACACTCCTGTCCTGTCACACACTCCTCTCCTGTCACACACACTCCTCTCCTGTCACACACACTCCTCTCCTGTCACACACACTCCTCACCTGTCAGACACACTCCTCACCTGTCAGACACACTCCTGTCACACACACTCCTGTCCTGTCACACACACTCCTCTCCTGTCACACACACTCCTCACCTGTCAGACACACACTCCTGTAACACACACTCCTGTCCTGTCACAGACACTCCTGTCCTGTCACAGATACACTCCTGTCCTGTCACACACACTCCTGTCCTGTCACACACTCTCCTCTCGTCACACACACTCCTCACCTGTCAGACACACTCCTGTCACACACACTCCTGTCCTGTCACACACACACTCCTGTCCTGTCACACACACTACTGTCCTGTCACACACACACTCCTGTCCTGTCACACACACACTCCTGTCCTGTCACACACACACTCCTGTCCTGTCACACACACTCCTCTCCTGTCACACACACTCCTGTCACACACACTCATGTCACACACACTCCTGTCCTGTCACACACACTCCTGTCACACACACACTCCTGTCCTGTCACACACACTCCTGTCCTGTCACACACACTCCTGTCCTGTCACACACACACTCCTGTAACACACACTCCTGTCCTGTCACAGATACACTCCTGTCCTGTCACACACACTCCTGTCCTGTCACACACTCTCCTCTCGTCACACACACTCCTATCACACATACTCCTCTCCTGTCACACACACTCCTGTCACACACACTCATGTCACACACACTCCTGTCCTGTCACACACACTCCTGTCACACACACACTCCTGTCCTGTCACACACACTCCTGTCCTGTCACACACTCTCCTCTCGTCACACACACTCCTATCACACATACTCCTCTCCTGTCACACACACTCCTCTCCTGTCACACACACTCCTGTCACACACACTCATGTCACACACACTCCTGTCCTGTCACACACACTCCGGTGACACACACACTCCTGTCCTGTCACACACACTCCTGTCCTGTCACACACACTCCTGTCCTGTCACACACACACTCCTGTCCTGTCACACACACACTCCTGTCCTGTCACACACACACTCCTGTCCTGTCACACACACACTCCTCTCCTGTCACACACACTCATCTCCTGTCACACACACTCCTGTCCTGTCACACACACTCCTGTCCTGTCACACACACTCCTGTCCTGTCACACACACACTCCTCTCCGATCACACACTCTCCTCTCCTGACACACACACTCTCCTGTCACACACACTCCTGTCCTGTCACACACTCTCCTGTCACACACACTCCCCTCCTGTCACACACACTCCTCTCCTGACACACACCCTCCTCTCCTGTCATACACACTCCTCTCCTGTCACACACACTCCTCTCCTGTCATACACACTCCTCTCCTGACACACACACTCTCCTGTCACACACACTCCTCTCCTGTCCTGACACACACACTCTCCTGTCACACACACTCCTCTCCTGTCACACACACTCCTCTCCTGACACACACACTCCTCTCCTGTCACACACTCTCCTCTCCTGTCACACACACTACTGTCACACACACTCCTCTCCTGTCACACACACTCCTGTCACACACACTCCTGTCACACACACTCCGGTCACACACACTCCTCTCCTGTCACACACACTCCTCTCCTGTCACACACACTCCTGTCGTGTCACACACAC
>NW_027508897.1:310000-322500 GCF_051911475.1 Siphateles boraxobius | reverse complement strand
ATTATTATAATGTAAATCAGCTGTTTTCTATGTGAATATATAGTAAAGTGTAATTTATTCCTGTGATCAAAGCTGAATTTTCAGCATCATTACTCCAGTCTTCAGTGTCACATGATCCTTCAGAAATCACTATAATATGATGATTTGATGCTCAAGAAACATTTATGATTATCATCAGTGTTGAAAACAGTTCATATTTCTGTGGAATCCGCACATTGTTTTTTCAGGATCTTTTATGAACAGAAAGTTCAAAAGAATCGCATTTATTTGAAATAGAATGTTTTGTAACATTATAAATGTCAACGATCAATTTAATGCAAATCATCATTATTATTATTATTATTATTATTAACGATCATTAATCTGTGTGTGTAGTTTGCTGGGTTACTCAGAACAGTATGTGGAGTACGACCCGTTCTTCACGACCCCGGACCCGTCCAACCCCTGGATCTCTGATGACATCACTTCCTGGGAGCTGGAGGCCAGGTGTGTGTGTGTGTGTGTGTGTGTGTGTCACTCGCTGGTTCTCCATCAGTAAATTAAAATTATAAATTAAATGAATTCACTTTTCAGCGTCCTTGAATCATGTTCTTTAAAAGGATCAAACATTATTATTACTCTAACATGCTTAAAGTCATGAATAGGTCTGGGTAAAAAAATATATTTTTCAATTAATCATTTTTAAAAAGTTGGTTGATTTGATATCAATTCTCAAAAGCCACGAATCGATATTTTTTCACTTTAAACAAAAATCTGATTGACGTTAATCTTCCCCACTTGATTTTTTTTAGTTATTTATCTAGCGCGTTGTTACAGGGTAAAGTTTTTGTAACTTTAATAAGGAGTAATCTTTATTTAATTAGATTATATGCAGTGTTATTTTACATTTGATTACATTATTCAATTTCTGTACCTGAGAACTGTTTCTATCTTTGTTCTATTGTATTTATTTATTTGTCTTATTGCTTGTAGTTGAATTATTTGTTCTTTTTTTTTTAATAATCATTGAAATTTACATAATAACGGACTTGAGAATTGTTCAATTTCACTGGCATCTAAAATGTTGGTTGTTATAACTTCATTTATTACAATACAAGGATACATGGGTCAAAAACAATGAGTATTTTATTAATTTATTACTTTCTTAGTGGTGGGGCCAGTGAAAATTGAATAATTGAAATCAGTGAATTGAATTGAAAATTGATGTTTGAATCGAAAAAATCGAATTGATACGCAGGCCTTGTCATGAACCATCAAATCAACCTTGAATTTAAAGCAAAAAGAGGATGTGAAAGTGGAAAAAAGACAAAAATTCAAGAAATAAAAGTGTAATATGATGATTATTGTTACCTGTTTACAGTTGTTGTTGATTGAAGATCAGATTAATACGTGTTTGTTCTGATCTGAATAACAGATAAAATGATGATGACGGTTTTGGATGAGCTGTATTCCCCGACATCGGCCCAGATCCGGCCCACATCCGGTACGCGGCGAATCCACATGTCCCAGATGTGGGCCGGATCTGGGCCGACACTGTGTCTGATTGGCTTGTGTACATTATTAAACATTATTATTCCGTCTGGGAATAACCGTCCTGTGTGCCGTCTCTCAGTAAAGAGCCCGGACAGCAGCGGGTGAAGCGATGGGGGTTCGGATTCAACGAGGTTCTGAAGGATCCAGTCGGGAGAGAACAATTCCTGAAGTTCCTGGAGTCTGAGTTCAGCTCGGAGAACCTGAGGTATGAGACCAGCTAACGGGGAACATCCGGCACGGGTAAACGCATCGCTGGGCAGTGATTGGCCAGTGCTTTGCTGGGTAACACTTTATTACACAGTTTCCTTATTACATGTACTTATCATAGTAATAACAGTAAATTATGCATAATTACATACAACTAACCCTCAACCAAACCCTAACCCTACAGTAAGTTCATGCAGTTCATTAATATTACTCAGTACTTAAATATATAATTACACTGTAACACTGACACCTTAAAATAAAGTGTAACCCTTTGCTGTACACAGCAAAGTCTTAAATTAGATTTTTAAAATTGAACGCCATAAAAAGTCTTAAACTTAAATTTTACATGCAAGTTATATTTTAGACACAATGTTGTCAATATTGTTTGTTGTTTCCTTTGTTTTGCCAATTAAATCATACCAGAACCGAGTCTCCATGCAACAGACGGCGATGATTTCTTTTTTTACCGACTGAATCTGCATTTTGAACGAATCAGTGTGTAAATGATTCAGTGGCCCATCACTTGCTGCTTTCCCGAATGAATCAGCCGTTTGAACGAATCTTTTGATGAATGACTCCCTCGACTCGCTTATTACGACAGTGACTCGCTGCCACCTACTGGCGGTTTTAGTTTCATGTGTAAAGTGCCCTTTAATTAAAAAGTTCAAATTAGAAATCATTTCATATTTAAATATTGAATTTAAAAAAAAATCTCATTGCATTATTTATGCAATTGTAAATGCTGTGTATAAATATATTAATGCCACTTTCTGATGCCGCTTCTGTGTCACTTCTGCATTGCAAAGATGGATTTTGTTGATAAGGATTTCATTTGACTGGTAACAGCCCACAACTGTTATTATTCTAATAGAATTTAATTTGACTGTGTGTGTGTGTGAGTTTGTTAGAATTTGACATAAAAGGTCATGCATACATGTAATAAGTTTAGAAAAAATGCTCTTATAAAGGTAAAAAAGCCCCTGGAAATCAATTTAAGTTGGCAAATATCAACCCTTAATGGAAATGTTAATTTCTGTCACTGCTGTTAACTGACCACTGCATAGAATATGAATAATATGAATATCTTCGTGAGTCGGCTGTCAACCAATCAGCCTGAACCAACAAAACCACACCATTTATCAACAAAACTTTGAAAATATCGACAGATCTTTTTTTTTTTGTCAGTATAGCACACCCCTAATTTACAGTATTCATTTTATTTCTTCATGTCTTAAAAAGGTCTTAAAAAGCCTTAAATTTGACTTATAATAGTGACTTATAAAAATGTTGCGTTTAAAAGACGTCTAATAGCCGTCCAAACACAGCGCTGACGTCTACACCATAGACTAGTGTCATGTCTTGTTTTGGTCATGTGATTCCCTGCTATAGTCATGTGTTCCCTTGTCTGATGTGTCATGTTGTCATTGATTCATTGTTTTAATGTTCACAGGTGTACCTTGTCTAGTCATTCGTCCTTGTGTATATCATGTGTACTAGTGAAGTGTTGTTTCCTGTGTCTTGTAAGTTCATGTTCGTGTTTTTGAGTTTCACGCCACGTCTTTGTTTTATGTTTGATCATGTTTTGGAATTAAATCTGCACTTGTGTTCTCACTTCAACTTGCCTCCAGTGGACTATCTACCAACTAGTCATCAATTAGATAACAAAGCAATGAAATGAAATGCCTAGTCTATTCTTATGTTCTGTTTTAGAAGTCTTTTACATTTTCACTGACAGCCCATATTTTGCCTGGTTTCGGCCGTGTTTGGCGGCTATTAGACGTCTTTTAAACGCAGATGTGTTCTGGGAACCCTGTATTGGGTACTTTGGTTTTAAGGTTATCTTGTGTGCAGGTTTTGGCTGTCGGTCCAGGAGCTGAAGACGCGTCCCATCCGTGAGGTTCCCAGCAGAGTTCAGGAGATCTGGGAAGAGTTCCTCGCTCCCGGAGCTCCCAGTGCCATCAACGTCGACTCCAAGAGCTACGACAAAACCACGCAGAACGTCAAAGATCCCGGCCGATACGCTTTCGAAGACGCTCAGGTCTGTGTTTGTCCTGGACATCCTTTATATAATCTGGTGCGCCTTTTAAATCTCGCATTATGATGCATTATCATCACCAGATATTATATTCATACTTATTTGTATAGCGCTTTTCACAATACACATCGTTTAAAAGCAGCTTCACAGAAACACCAAGAGTCCACTTTACAATTTACAGTGATCTGTTATCAGAGGAAACTGTATAAGTTATGTATTTCTGAAATGTACATATATATATATATGGCATATAGCATTGGTGCATGTTGATTCAGGGGGTTCAATCTTTTTATCAACTTTGAGTTTTCTTTGAGTTAGGACAGGTTTTGTGTTTCTCTTGAACTGGTTGATCGTAGGCCTCGTTGAAGTGAACCGATGCTCCTCAGTTTTTCAGTTCACTCAAGCTAATTCACCACAAAATGCATGAGCTCAAATCAATGAGGCTTATTATCAATCCAAATGATCAATCAGACAAAACCTGTGCGAATTAAAAGCAAACAAGTTGATAAAAAGGGTAAATCCAATATTTGGCGTTTACCCTTCATAACGAGAGATTTATTGTAGGCGGGTCATTTTTGACCTGGAAAAGCACACATTTGAGAAGTTGTTGTGAGAAAAGTCAGTACGTTTTAGTCCAATGCGATCGCATTAATCAGCATTTTTGGGGAAAAAGAAAATCCTCTCCGGGTCAAAATGACCAGTTATAAAACTGTGCATAGCATCTAAAAGTGTACGCGCACCTAAACGCTAAATGTGCAAAATTCATTACAATCCCAGTCAGAGGAAGATTGTGCACACGCGTCTCAACACTGAAATATCCATATGAGCTCGTTTTACTGTGCAGATCCTCATCTGCATATCATTTTGCATATTAAAGTTACAAGACATTAGGAAAATACGAGATACGGATGTGCGTCTGATTGTTTGCCTTTTCTGTTACAAATAATATAAAAGCAAACGCTTTACTTTATACCAGTTCTGTCTAACAAAGTATTAGATACGACTGACAGAGATCGTAAACTAATGAAGAGTGAGCGCTGCCGTTCTCAGCACCGCCCGTCAAAATAAAAGTCCCGCTTCCAACACATCGGCATATCAGAAAAACGTATCGGCCGATGCAAAATAAAAGAATGCAAAATATCGGTCATGGCAATATATATATATATATATATATCGGTCGACCACTAGTTTTTATAAATCACAGCCTTTAATGGGAAGTGGCGTACGCACGTTTATAAATGAGACCCCAGAACACTAATTCATCATAATTCCGTCAACATGAGGATTTCTTCATCATCATCTTCATCATGATCATGTGATTGAAACGTGGTGTATTTCTCTCATCAGGAGCACATTTATAAGCTCATGAAGAGTGACTCGTACAGCCGGTTCATCAGATCGAGTGTCTACCAGGAGATGCTGCAGGCCAAGAAAAAGGTAAAGCCCTTGAAACGCCTGGAGACTGCGATCTGACGACTCCCGACACACACACACACACACACACACACACACACACACACACACACACACACACACACACTCCATATCATCAGACTGCTTTAGGAAGAGAGTGATGTTTGAGTTCTGTCTGTCAGCACAAGAGTGACACGTTTTCTGCTTCTCAGAGACTGACATGCCAGTAATAAATATAATATAATATATTAGTGCTGGGCAACGATTAATCACGTCCAAAATAAAAGTTTGTGTTTACATAATAAATGTGTGTACTGTGTATAATTATTTTGTACCTATAAACACACAAATGCATGAATATGTTTGCATGTATATACTGTATATATATATTTATACATAATTTAAATTATATATAAATATTTTATACATAAATAACACATTTTTCTTAAATATATACATGCATTTGTGTGTATTTATGTATACAGAATAATTATTCACAGTACACACACATATATTATGTAAACACAAACTTTTATTTTGGATGTGATTAGTCGTTGCCCAGCACTAATATATGTATAATATATATAATATCACTTTTCATTTGAAAATCCTCTTCTCTCTCTAAAGTTTGACTTTGGAAATACTTTTACACCTTTTGTATGTTTATGAAGTAGCGGATCTTGTTGTAAATGTGTGTATGATCGGTCATGATGTCATCATTCTGCTTAAGTTGCTCGTTTGTTTCTCTTGTTTTTTTGCTGTATGTCTTTGAGTTATTTCTATTAAACACCTTGTTTTCCGCCACATCTCCGGGTCTGCTGTTCTTTCTTGCGTGTCTTTTGTCTTGCATGTGTTCTTCTTTTCTGTCCTGTCTGTTTTGTTCTGACGCGCTGAAACAGGAAGTGCTCATGCTGACTCTCTGGTAAGTGTGTCGTTTTGTGCAGACGCTCCGATCGATCACTATCTTTCTTTTCATTATCAGTCATACGCTACCAGTCTGGAATAATTATGAATTTTTTTTCAGTGCTTTTGAAAAAATTCTGAAGTTTTCTGAAGGATCATGTGACACTGAAGACTGGAGAAATGATGCTGGAAATCACAGGAATAAATTACACTATTTTACATTATAATAATATTTCACTATTTTTCACTGTATTTTTGATCATAGAAATGCAGCCTTGGAGGGCAGAAGAGACTCTTTCAGAAACATTAATAAATCTTAATCATTCCAAAGTATTGCAAAAATATTTTTGATCCAAAATATCTTTGCAAGTTATATTAAAAATGATCTTCAGATTTCTGTTGAACATGCAAAGATGAATATTTTTTCAGGCTGATCCGAACAAAATCTTTACCAAAATATTAGGATGTTATGAAGAATTTATAAATGTAATTCTCCAGTCCTCTTAGAAAAACAAAACCGGAGCATCCCAGCTTTATTCCCATATCATCTCTGAGAAACTAATATTTCCCTCAACTTTAATAGATATATTACTATATAAAGTCTAATAAGTTTATTTGAGCAGTTTTTACTACTAATGTCCAGTTTCTTGAACTCTTTCTCTTTTCCTTCACAGAAAAGCAAGAATCTTTTCTAGGATCTGAATCCCAGGTGAGACTTTAAATTTGCATTCTTGAAATGATCACTATGTGGATACTCAATAAAATCATGATGTTAGTTTTATGATATCTTAATATCTTCATGCCTTATAGTCTCATTAGAGCTGCACGATCATATAGTTGATATAAACAGAAGCAGATTTGAGATTTGCTGGCGCTTCAAAACCTTCGTTTCGAACCAGTGATTCGATCAAACGAGCAGAGTCACATGACTTCAGTAAACGAGGCTTTATTACATCATAACTGTTTTGAAGTGCTAGAGGAGATCTCTGTGAACCCTGGAAACGTTTTTTAAAAGTTTTTATTTTATATTCATATTTAGCTAAAGGGGTCATTACATGGATTTTTTTATTTTAATATGTTCCTTGATGTTCACTTATAATGTATATAAAACATGTTTTCACAGAAAAAAAGAACATGCAGAAAACAAATTTTTTACATTTTATTTTAATGTTCCTTGATGTTCACTTATAATGTGTATAACATGTTTTCACAGAAAAAAAAAAACATGCAAAAAACGATCATTTAAATTTTACAAAATATTTTCCTTGAGGTTCACTTATAATGTATATAAATAAAGTTTTCACAGAAAAAAGCAAACAAATGCAGAAAACCTTCATTTCAAATCCTCAGTCTGATATGATGTGTTTTTGATGCGCGGCTCCTTTAAGGCGTAGGAAACCGTATAAACGGCCACTCGCTATTGTATGCGAGTGTTTTAAAAAACATTATCCATATAAAATCATCATCTACAGATAAAGCATAATGACGTCATTCACTGATGGTTTGTGACGTGTCAGTCAAACAAATAAAGCATCCGCTATGGTGCCGGTGGGCGGGGCCTGTGGTGTGATGATGATGTGCAACTATTGGTCGATGTCTTGCTCTGGAGGCGGGCGTATGCAAATGTGTTTGCTCATGTGACGTCACAGATCCAGCAATAAGCTGTTTTTGGAGCTTCACTTATTGTGAGGATGTCAGGATATTTTAATATTACAAAGACTTATATGTCAAAAAATATGTTGCGACCCCTTTGAATAGTCTCTTACTGGCCTAATTAACCAAACTCTCCATAAACAAGCCCTGCAATTTAATAAAATAACATGCTGATACTTCATATTTAATGGTAATTGATGATTTGTTACTTGCATTTATTGATACAACATTTGCTAAAGGTGTTTTTGTGCATGTTTGTGTGTGTTCACACTGTTCTGACCAGCGTTTCCAGCACTTTAATCAGATTCACTGTTTCAAAGCTTCATTTCACTGCTATATCGTATATGTTATCGGTTTACGAGAGTTTAGTATTGAATGTAAAGCTGTGTAAGTTTTGATATATGTGTGTATAATATAGTGTACCAGCGCTCGAGACAGGAACTGACATTGATTTCAGTGGAAACTGTTTTTCTCTGTTTTTCATGTGTGTTTCTCTCAGCCGTCCCCGAACGAGGCGCTGGGGATTGTGGGTATTATGTCCTCATCTGTACATTACTGAATCTACGGCTGGTTTCATCAGGACTTCAGAAGAGATCTCTGAACTCATCCTGTCATCGTAGGAAAACACATTTATACGCTTCGTCCTCTGGATGAGCGCTTTCATGCCATCTGATCACTCATCCTTATTTTTATACTACGTTCACTTGTTTTGTAGACGTGTCTACAGATCCTGGATCATGCGTTATGATGAGAAACACTTCCGTCCAATCACTGCGATTGTTGAATGATGGCGTGAACATTGTATAAGCATTAGTTTCATGTGTAATTGAACAGAAGAAAGAGTGTAAACGTCACATACTTTTGATTTTCCCGAGTTTTCCTCATGAGAATCAGGCGTTCGTAGACGACCGTGTGTGAAGTCGAGGGAAGGCTCGTTTTTAAGCTTCCTTACATCGGGAATTTCTGTGTATTAAACGCTTTTTTAATAGCCACATTAATCTCATTTAATGTGATTTATGGTCAGAATATTATGATGTGAACGATAACCTGCTGATGAAGGGATGAAAGCGCTCACGTCTTACCGTACATCATGAGTTTGATCTCTTCAGTCCGGCTTTGAGGAACTTTCCTGCGATCCAAAGATTCTCCGCGGAGAACGAACTCCAGCTCCTCCGTCTTCTTGCATTTACAATATAGATTCTATGACTCTGTACATAATTCCAATATTACATAAATAAAGAGACTCAGAGATGAAACAAGCTGTTTCCAGCGTCTGTCGAATCATTATTAAAACAATGTGGAATTTATGATATGTCATTCATATATATTTTTTTCTTCCATAAAATCTATTTATTTTTATTTCATTATTTGATTTAAATATATTTTATAAAATATATATTTTTAAAGCTTGTCATTTCGAAACACTTTGGTCAGACCATATAAGCTCATGTTAAATGATGATCTTTAGCTAATATTTAAATATGATTATGATGACCAAATTGCTTTCATAGTGTCACTTGTTATTAGCTATTTTTTTAATTGCAGAATTTATACATACATGATCAGGGAAATGAAGTGTGGTTGTATCTTTTCAATGAACCGTAACAGCAACAGAAAACAAAATACATAAACTTTTTGTTATTTTTAAGTGGGATGAAATAAGTTAAACTCATGTTGTGAGTTATAGAAACTTCGAAGCTCGATGTCTTGAGAGATATGGATGAGCGAACTGTGAAGATCACACACAAACACACACACAAACACACACACACACACCTGCAGAGATTGAGTTCAGATGAGTGTGTGTGTAATGCAGTGTGTATCCTGCAGGTGTCGCTGTAATAGTCAAACACAGATGTTACACGAGCTGAGGAAAACTAGTCATATCAGTCTCTACAATGTCATAAACATTAACATCATAATGTTCATAAACACATTAATCCATACAATTACATGTTGCTGTAAATATTATGTATAATAACTTTTCGTTGTAGTTGTAACAATAAACATGAAAATGAACGCATGAAATTGGTCTAGCTTGGCTCTAGATCTGATTAATAAATGCATATTTTAATAATGATGATGAAAATCAATAGACTTATTACTGACTGTTCGTGACAATGAAACTATTCCAGATGTGGACATTTATTTTCTTTATCCATCAAAAACATTTTAACTCTGTTCAACTTTTCCAAATGCCACAAAAACAGTTTCTTGTGATGCATAATCTGATGAAAAAATATGAATCAACCTTCAGATCATACCAGAAGTTAAAGCAAAAATAAAATTACAATACAATAAAATATGAGTAGATAAATCTACATAAATGATAAATATGAATCAATCTTCAAATTAAGAAGCTATAAAATAAATATCTAGTGAATAAATAAATAAAACAAATTAAAACAATGCAATAAAAATGAGTATCTGTGTCTGATCATACAAAATAGAAACTGCTAAACGTTCAGCATTTTGGGGATTTTATTAATTGCATTTAATTTTTTTATTAAGTATCTATATTTGACATAACAGATATTTACATTCCACAAGACAATAACAGTCCATAATTTACACAAATTACCCTGTTGATAATGTGTCAGTAATATAATAATTAGTTGCAGTATTTTGTGATTGTTGAGCTCAAAGTTTCCCAGCATGCTCTGCACGATTCACACCATCATAAACACAGCATAATAAAACACACCATCATAAACACACCATCATAATCACACCCTCATAATCACACCATCATAAACACACCATCATAAACACACCATCATAATCACACCATCATAATCACACCATCATAATCACACCATCATAAACACACCATCATAAACACACCATCATAATCACACCCTCATAATCACACCATCATAAACACACCATCATAATCACACCATCATAAACACACTATCATAATCACACCATCATAAACACACTATCATAATCACACCATCATAAACACACCATCATAATCACACCATCATAAACACAGCATAATAAACACACCATCATAATCACACCATCATAAACACACTATCATAATCACACCATCATAAACACAGCATAATAAAACACACCATCATAAACACCCTCATAAACACACCCTCGTAATCACACTATCATAAACACCCTCATAATCACACCCTCGTAATCACACCATCATAATCACACCCTCGTAATCACACCATCATAATCACACCCTCGTAATCACACCATCATAAACACACCATCATAATCACACCCTCGTAATCACACCATCATAAACACAGCATAATAAACACACCATCATAATCACACCATCATAAACACACTATCATAATCACACCATCATAAACACAGCATAATAAAACACACCATCATAAACACCCTCATAAACACACCCTCGTAATCACACTATCATAAACACCCTCATAATCACACCCTCGTAATCACACCATCATAATCACACCCTCGTAATCACACCATCATAATCACACCCTCGTAATCACACCATCATAAACACACCATCATAATCACACCATCATAAACACACTATCATAATCACACCATCATAAACACACCATCATAAACACACCATCATAAACACACCATCATAATCACACCATCATAAACACACTATCATAATCACACCATCATAAACACAGCATAATAAAACACACCATCATAAACACCCTCATAAACACACCCTCGTAATCACACTATCATAAACACCCTCATAATCACACCCTCGTAATCACACCATCATAATCACACCCTCGTAATCACACCATCATAAACACACCATCATAATCACACCATCATAATCACACCCTCATAATCACACCATCATAAACACACCATCATAAACACACTATCATAATCACACCATCATAAACACACCATCATAATCACACCCTCATAATCACACCATCATAATCACACCATCATAATCACACCCTCATAATCACACCATCATAATCACACCATCATAAACACACTATCATAATCACACCATCATAAACACACCCTCATAATCACACCATCATAATCACACCATCATAATCACACCATCATAAACACACTATCATAATCACACCATCATAAACACACCATCATAATCACACCATCATAATCACACCATCATAATCACACCATCATAATCACACCATCATAATCACACCATCATAATCACACCATCATAAACACACTATCATAATCACACCATCATAAACACACCATCATAATCACACCATCATAATCACACCATCATAATCACACCATCATAAACACACTATCATAATCACACCATCATAAACACACCATCATAATCACACCATCATAAACACAGCATAATAAACACACCATCATAATCACACCATCATAAACACACTATCATAATCACACCATCATAATCACACCATCATAATCACACCATCATAATCACACCATCATAAACACACTATCATAATCACACCATCATAAACACACCATCATAATCACACCATCATAAACACAGCATAATAAACACACCATCATAATCACACCATCATAAACACACTATCATAATCACACCATCATAAACACAGCATAATAAAACACACCATCATAAACACCCTCATAAACACACCCTCGTAATCACACTATCATAAACACCCTCATAATCACACCCTCGTAATCACACCATCATAATCACACCCTCGTAATCACATCATCATAATCACACCCTCGTAATCACACCATCATAATCACACCCTCATAATCACACCATCAT
>NW_027508897.1:305000-307500 GCF_051911475.1 Siphateles boraxobius | reverse complement strand
CAGAATCACAGACTCCTGAGGAACCTCATCTTCATCTCCATGGGCTTCACCATCATCACCGTCGAGGTGAGTGAGTGTGTGTGTGTGTGTGTGTGTGTGTACTGTCAGGGAAAGAGGATTTGCGGAGCCTGTAATATTTGGTTTGTCACACACACACCTTCATCGCCACGCAATTATATAAATATATATAATTATAAAATTTGCAACGGTTTCATGAATCATAATCATACTCGCGAACTGTTTGAGATTATTAGCAGCATCAGTGATAATCCGCAGATGATTGACAGGTTAACAGAAGTGACACACTTCCGAAATCCACTGACAAATTCAAAAAGTTCCGTTAAACGTTCGTCTGACGTTTATTTTAAATGTAACAACTCGTTTCAGAACTTCCAGAGAACATTCAAATGTAACATTCTCATAATGTGTGAAAAATGATACAATAATCTTCGAATAACCAAGAAAAAACTATTTAAAAAAACGACGTTTTGAACATTTAAAAAAATTATCACATTTTCATAAGCAAAACGTTGTTAGAACATATTTGTGTTTGCTAGGATAGGCTGCATTTGTAAAGTCGCATCAACTTTATTTCTACCGCGCTTTATATCGATTCATAGCAGCTTCAAAAGAACAGAATCTATGAGTGTTTTACTGTAAACTAAGTCTTTATTGCTTCGTCGTCACTTTCTCAGGCTGAGATGGACTGATGAGAAGCTGTTATTCACAGAGGAACATTTGACAGACTGACATAACCACTTTAAAAGTGTTATTAAGAGAATGGAAATATGTGCGTCACAAAATAACATTTTTTCACAAACATTCATTTTAGAAGTGAATTTATGTTTTTGAACCTCTTTCACTTTGGAGCAAAAAGCCATTCACGGATTTTATTACATGATTAACAGTTTTAAACCTTTTTGCTTTTAACAAAATTGTCAAAAATAATCATTTAAAATAATGAATTATTCCATCATGTCTTTAAGCAGTCTAATTATAGGATCATAATTAGTGTGAATGAATGAGTGTTTTTCAGCATATTAAATTTCAAATGCAGCTCATCCAATCAGAATTAGATATTATATGTATATATATTGTATATGAAGTCAAGCTTTTTAATTGCCTGGTTTTTGTGTCACTTCCTGTGACCTCACCCATCTTCCTCGACCCTCATCAAAGGTCACGCCCTTCCTGTTTCCCTCACATGGCTCCTGACCTCTGACCCCTGCTGACCCACTCATTCTGAAGGAGTAGTTCTCAGTCCAGATCTACTGCGTCTCACTTTCAGATCAAGACACACACACACACACGCGCACACACACACACACACACACACGCTTCCCTCATCCAGAGGATCTGCTCAGTTTATCCAGGCTCATGTTGATTTAAAAGCTATTGTTGTGGGAACCTTAAGCTTGGGAAATAACTGTGCATCATATATGAATATGTATATGGCAAGCCATTTTAGCTTAAATTGTACCCAGCTTTACTCGTCATAATAGCATTTTTACTAGTAAGAATTCAATTAGAGAGCTTGACAGATGAATTTGTACTAGCCATATGTCTCCATTGACTTCCATTCATTTTTAATTACAGAGCTCTACAACTGAATTGTTACTAGTAATAATTACAATTTAAGAGCTCTCTAATCCAATTATTACTAGTAAAAATACTATTACAACGAGTAACGCTGGGTACAGTTTGAGCTAAAATGCCTTGCCATATACATATACATATACATAGGCTACAGTCAAAACTAAAAATTCAGACACCAGATATAATTTTTTATATTTTTTTACTAGTGTGTGCAGGACACTATAGTTCATTCATTTATGTAAGTGAGGAGAGCAAAATAAAGTAAACGGTGACATATTATACACAAATATTACAGTGACTACCAGTAAAACTTATACAAATTTGGGACTATAAATGATTGGGACGCTTTGAGCTGATCATGTTTTGCTGAAGTGTTTTTTCTTTAATAACTAATGCAGCTTTTTACACCACAGACTGAACAACATGAAGCATTGCTTGGTAACTGGTTGAGCTAAACTGGTATTATCTAATTGTGTAGTTAAATTTAACAGCTGACAGATATTCAACATAATTCATGTGTGAGAGTCTAACAGAAGGACGGACAAAACCAGTCAAATATCAACTGATCTAATAACTCTGAGTTCTGCTCATATTTTATATAGCGAATAAACTGTGATAATGTGAGAAATGTTGAAGGTGTGTGAATAAAGTGTGTTTTTACGGTATATATATATATATATCAGATAAGAGAGAAACACTTCTGACAGGTCAACTAAAGACTGAAGGACTAAATCAAACAAAAGATCCTGTATTCCTGGAGCTTCTCCGCGATGGTTAAACACTAAAGCTGTCGGACACACTGCAGGGCTCCGGAGACGCTTCACACTCCTCGACTCCGGGACAGTGTGTGTGTGTGTGTGTCTTGAGCAACAGAACAGAGAAGCGGAGGAGTTCGAGATTTATG
>NW_027508897.1:280000-297500 GCF_051911475.1 Siphateles boraxobius | reverse complement strand
AACATGTATTTCGAATCGTGAATCGTTTATTTCGGTCAATATTCGATTTAAAATGCTAAGAATCGAATAATTTGCGATTCTATATCGATTCAGTGCTTTAAAACATATAAACATTAAATGACTACATGCGCGAATTGAGGCGTTGTGCGGCGTCATTTCGCGTCCTCACAGATCTCACATACTCGCTGCACTCTTTACCATCTTTCACTGGATTTCGCTCGCGCTCGATCCCATATAGCTCTCATCTACAGATTTTTGAGCAGTCCATGTGTGAGCTCTCCTCAGGACAGCCACTGATGTTCACATGAGCAGGTGACAGCTTTCTATCGAGAAAGCAAGTCGTGAGTCAAACCGCTCAAGCCATTGATAAAGCTGCCATATCATTGCGCGGGCACTGCTATGAAACAACGCGCTCGTTGCGTGGAAACGTCGCCATTATTTTCTTTAAGATATGATACCGAAGTTTTACGGAAATGGGTCATACCCGTCCTGAGCAGTTAAAGTAAAACCCCACTTATTCAAGGGTGCGCATTTATTACATGGAAAGAGAAAACGTAATAGGTGTCTAAAATGCACACGCTTATGATTAATCATGAATGATGAATGAAATGTAACTTAATGTCGTTAAACTGTACTGATGAAATAACTACAACATTAATTACACTGAAATAAGAGCGCGTGGTTTATCCATCAATCAGATGCGCATTAAAGTTGCATTCGTAATCGTTACTATAGCACAAGTAGACACCCGGCGCGTTTTCTTTCAGAACCACAAGGAAAATGTTCAGTCGGATAAAGAGAACAAAGAGTGGGCTATAGCTATTCCATGAGGAAACGTTAGTTAAGGTTTAGTTGGGAAAGTTCATGGTATTTTTAGTCTCACAATGGAAGGATGTTTAATGTACCAGGAACACTTTAAGGTTGTGTTCTTACAAAATAGTTAGCATGATGAACTAACTATACTTTTAAAGCCTTTTTAAATCTTGGTTTATATTTTTACAAATGCTAATTTATAGGCTTTGGAAATATTTTTTTATAATAATAGATTCATTAAAAACTAACATGAACTAACGTTAACAATAGACAAAACGTAGTAAAAAATGTTTTTTGTTCCCACTCTGACCCCCGAAGGCAGCTGTGTAATTCACACCCTGACTAAGACCCATTGGGGGAAGCATTTAAATAATCCTATGAGTGCATATAAAAAAATAAGAATTGAATCGAATTATTCGAATCGCATCGAACTTTAATGTGAATCGCATCGAATCGAATCTTTCTGAATTTGCAAAAATCGTTCTTGAATCGAATCGAAAACCTATGAATCGTGAATCGAATCGATTCGCTGCCTACCCAAAGATTCACAGCCCTAGTAACTGGTATCTCTGTGTGTTCCAGGATGAGCTGTAAGAGAGTGTGTGTGTGTGTGTAACTGGTATCTCTGTGTGTTCCAGGATGAGCTGTAACAGTGTGTGTGTGTGTGTAACTGGTATCTCTGTGTGTTCCAGGATGAGCTGTAACAGTGTGTGTGTGTGTGTAACTGGTATCTCTGTGTGTTCCAGGATGAGCTGTAAGAGAGTGTGTGTGTGTGTGTAACTGGTATCTCTGTGTGTTCCAGGATGAGCTGTAAGAGAGTGTGTGTGTGTGTGTAACTGGTATCTCTGTGTGTTCCAGGATGAGCTGTAAGAGAGTGTGTGTGTGTGTGTAACTGGTATCTCTGTGTGTTCCAGGATGAGCTGTAAGAGAGTGTGTGTGTGTGTGTGTAACTGGTATCTCTGTGTGTTCCAGGATGAGCTGTAAGAGAGTGTGTGTGTGTGTGTGTAACTGGTATCTCTGTGTGTTCCAGGATGAGCTGTGAGTGTGTGTGTGTGTGTGTGTGTGTGTAACTGGTATCTCTGTGTGTTCCAGGATGAGCTGTAACAGTGTGTGTGTGTGTAACTGGTATCTCTGTGTGTTCCAGGATGAGCTGTAAGAGAGTGTGTGTGTGTGTGTGTAACTGGTATCTCTGTGTGTTCCAGGATGAGCTGTAAGAGAGTGTGTGTGTGTGTGTGTAACTGGTATCTCTGTGTGTTCCAGGATGAGCTGTAAGAGAGTGTGTGTGTGTGTGTAACTGGTATCTCTGTGTGTTCCAGGATGAGCTGTAAGAGAGTGTGTGTGTGTGTGTGTAACTGGTATCTCTGTGTGTTCCAGGATGAGCTGTAAGAGAGTGTGTGTGTGTGTGTGTAACTGGTATCTCTGTGTGTTCCAGGATGAGCTGTAAGAGTGTGTGTGTGTGTGTGTGTAACTGGTATCTCTGTGTGTTCCAGGATGAGCTGTAAGAGACTGTGTGTGTGTGTGTAACTGGTATCTCTGTGTGTTCCAGGATGAGCTGTAAGAGAGTGTGTGTGTGTGTGTGTAACTGGTATCTCTGTGTGTTCCAGGATGAGCTGTAAGAGAGTGTGTGTGTGTGTGTGTAACTGGTATCTCTGTGTGTTCCAGGATGAGCTGTAAGAGAGTGTGTGTGTGTGTGTAACTGGTATCTCTGTGTGTTCCAGGATGAGCTGTAAGAGAGTGTGTGTGTGTGTGTGTAACTGGTATCTCTGTGTGTTCCAGGATGAGCTGTAAGAGAGTGTGTGTGTGTGTGTGTAACTGGTATCTCTGTGTGTTCCAGGATGAGCTGTAAGAGTGTGTGTGTGTGTGTGTGTAACTGGTATCTCTGTGTGTTCCAGGATGAGCTGTAAGAGAGAGAGTGTGTGTGTGTGTGTGTGTAACTGGTATCTCTGTGTGTTCCAGGATGAGCTGTAAGAGAGTGTGTGTGTGTGTGTGTGTGTGTGTAACTGGTATCTCTGTGTGTTCCAGGATGAGCTGTAACAGTGTGTGTGTGTGTGTGTGTGTAACTGGTATCTCTGTGTGTTCCAGGATGAGCTGTAAGGTGGCGCTGTTGCTGCTCCTCGCCGGCGCGCTGTTCGTCTCCGCCGGCCGTAAGAACCGTCCTCAATCCTCCATCCCGTCGCCCTACAAGCCCGGCTCCAACGCCTCGGACCGGCGCAGACAGGAAGTGCTGTCCCGCAGACAGGAAGTGCTGGCCTCCAGCCAGGAAGCGCTGGTGGTGACGGAGCGCCAGTACCTGCGGAGCGACTGGTGTAAGACTCAGCCGCTGCGTCAGACGGTCAGCCAGGACTCGTGCCGGAGCCGGACCGTCATCAACCGCTTCTGCTACGGCCAGTGCAACTCCTTCTACATCCCGAGGCACGTGCGGAAGGAGCAGGAGTCGTTCCAGTCGTGCTCCTTCTGCCGGCCGCAGCGCTTCACCAGCCTCACGGTGGAGCTGGAGTGTCCCGGCCTGCAGCCGCCCGTGCGCTTCCGCAAGATCCCGCGGGTCAAGCAGTGCCGGTGCATGTCCGTCAGCGTGTCCGAGGCCGGCAAACTGTGAGCGTTTCCTGGAGCCAATCTGAGGAACACTGAGGGTGTCCGAGACTCCCGGGATCCGGAAAACACTCTGAGAAGAAAAGGATCTATAGGGAACCTCAACGGTGTCATATTGTATACAGAACCTGGTGCTCTCTTAAAGGGATAGTTCACCCAAAAATGAACCATTAGCCCATGATTTGCTCTCCCTAAAGTCATCCTAGGTGTGTATGACGTTCTACTTTCAGACAAAAACAATCAGAGTTATACTAAAAAATGTATAATGGCAGTGAATGGGTGTTTCTGTTTTGAAGTCCATAAAAGTGCATCTGTCCATCATAAAAGTGCATAATAGTGCATCTATAATCATAATAGTGCATCTATAATCATAAAAGTGCATCTATCCATCATAAAAGTGCATCTATCCATCATAAAAGTGCATCTATAATCATAAAAGTGCATCTGTCCATCATAAAAGTGCATCTATAATCATAAAAGTGCATCTGTCCATCATTAAAGTGCATCTATCCATCATAAAAGTGCATCTATCCATCATAAAAGTGCATCTATAATCATTAAAGTGCATCTATCCATCATAAAAGTGCATCTATAATCATAAAAGTGCATCTGTCCATCATTAAAGTGCATCTATCATCATAATAGTGCATCTGTCCATCATAAAAGTGCATCTATAATCATAAAAGTGCATCTGTCCATCATTAAAGTGCATCTATCATCATAATAGTGCATCTATAATCATAAAAGTGCATCTGTCCATCATAAAAGTGCATCTATCCATCATAAAAGTGCATCTATAATCATAAAAGTGCATCTGTCCATCATTAAAGTGCATCTGTCCATCATAAAAGTGCATAATAGTGCATCTATAATCATAAAAGTGCTTCACGGCTTTATACTGTATGCAGAATCTTTCACTCGCTTAAAAATAAAGGCTCAAAAGGGGGTTTTCGTGGCGATTCGGTTCCCTAAAGAACTCTTTCACTCTGAACAGAATGGAAGGGAAAGATTGAAGGTTCGATGCCAATAAAGAAACTTTATTATTGAGAGTGAGAGGTTTCCATCATGGGTCGTTTTATGGATTATAGTGTAACCAAACAAAATTAACCACTTTAGACATTGACACGTTACACCGATCCTGAAGAAACTTTCACTCTATAAAGAATGGAATTGAAAGATTTATTATTGGAACCTTTATTATTAAGAGTGAGAGGTTTCAATCATGGGTCATTTCATGGATTTTAGTTGTAATTTATTTTGTTTGGTTGCACTCTTTAGACATTGACACTTTACACCTAACGGTCTACTAATACTCCATGTCAACTCACTCTCATTAGAGCATCTTATAGTTTGTAGAATGTGTAAAGTAGGCAATCGAAATAATATTATAGCTATTGCTTTCCCGTAGCTCAAACTGTAGAGCGTTGGCGCTTGCAACGTCAATGTCATGGGTTCGATTCCCAGGGAAAGTAAGAACTGATAAGAATGTAAATGTGTACCTTGAAATGCAATGTAAGTCGCTTTGGATAATAGTGTCTGCCAAATGCATAAATGTAAAGTCTATTTGGGGTATTCAGGGTTTTTGGGACACGTCATCTCAATGGCAAAGAGTCCAAATCACCCTGAATTCACTTATAGAATAATGTCTAAAGTAGGCAATCAAAATAAAGTGTAACATATAGCTTTAATTACATTTTAATTAAGCAGCTCAAACATACTATCGCTAGAAATAACCTGTTAAACATGAAAGTATTATGCAATAATTTCTCCTCGATCCTTTTCCCCCTAAGAGTTCAGGTTATAGAGATTCTATAGAAATATGGTACCACAGAAGTATATATATATCTATATGTATGTAGAAACAACTGAAGTCTATATTAAAGCTATGGAGTTTGTCATTGATCTAAAGCAGTGTTTCCCTGCTGTGATGATGATGAAAGATTCACCTGATTAGATCCGTCTTACACTACATAATGAGTCTTCAAAGTTGTAAATAAAACAGATTATTGGAGTACGTTTTACAAGAAAACACTGTTTCAGTCTTTTTGCTTCAATTTCTCATTTAAGTCATTGTTACTTGCAGTTTCTTTGTGATTATTTGTGAAATGTACAGTTTCTGAGTGAAAGTTGTCTCAGAGTAAATCCTACCAGATTTTAAAAAAAACGAAACAGCACCATAGACAGTATAAGATGTGGACAGAGCATCTCATTGGAACTCAGTTGAAACCAATTTTTTAGCACTTCCGTTCCTGACGCGCAGACTCAAACCGACTCAAACTAAACTTGATGACGTGAGCAACCTGTCTGACAGACGTAAATCTTCTAGTAGCTGTGCGTGAAAATTGCCAACGTTAATCACTTCATATGTATTCACTTGCCACATACCGAATTATTTCCAATTCCCCAAAAACGTTGTTGAAATATTGTGTCCCGTTGCTTTTATGGACTCATTATCTATGGGCTTCTCCCTTGACGGGACGTACCCCCGATTGCCTGCGAGCTTCTCCTCCTGTCTATACGGTAATGTCTCTATTGTGCGACAAAAAGTCGCGTGGTTATGACGCAATCGTTAGCCTGTTTTTAACAAAAATGGCTTCTACGGGGCCATAACGTAAGATACAAAGTAATGGAGCCTTTTATACATTGTCGTGTTTATTTAGAAATATATAATGGATAAATGAAGTCTTTGGACGCCTCAGATGTAAAGTTATTCGCTGTCAAAGTGACGCCAAAATGAATGGGAGTCAATGGAATGCTAACAGCAGGTGAAGTTCTGCTACAATGGCGGCTCCCGCGAGGCTTCAACTTCCGGCTGATGGATTGCACCCTTGAACACCACAAGGATCAGTTTCTGAGCGATACAAACATTCCAGCCAATCAGACTTTACCAGGAAAACGTCTTTGTTTTGATTGTTAAATAAAACGAAGAAAATTGGAGTTGCTACGCTTTACAAGAAAATACTATTTCAGTCAATTTCTTCAAAATTCACTTCTTCAAACTGCTAATTCTGTGTGAAATCTATCAATTCGGAGTGAGAACTGTTTCCACACCACTTTTTCCCGGTGTACGATGATTTTCAGCGTCTGGAGCATCGATGGAAAACTCGACGCACTTTCCTTCATTCTGACGGATAAACGGCATTCCTGAATCTCTGCAGTAAACCGGGATTGGAGGAGAAAATTACGTTTTAAAGCACCAGTTTGAAAACAAACCGAGAAAGTGACGTGAAAGGTTTTGTGGAGAAAAACGAACGAACGATTTTTAGTGAATTTTCCAGCGATTTATTTATGGAGTGTGTTCATTAAATCAGGAGAATGGATCACAAGAGTGCAGCATCCGTTGTGTTTTATATATTGTTATATCGAGAAAGCAAATAACAGCTCGTGGTGGACTGAAAAGACAGATCAGATCACATTAACTCTTTCCCTGCCGAATGATGACTGTATCCCTGCTATTCCCACCGATTCCCAATCCCAATCCCACAACACGGGCTTTCACTGTTATACAGTTATTACTAAACTTCTGAAAGAGTACAGAATCTCTGAATCAAAACATGCGCACACTAAGGGTGTCACGATTTCGATTTTAAACAAGAACAACTAAAACAAAATAGAAACGATTTACAGGCCAGAGTTTCTATTTATAACATGTTTGCAGCGTTGAGCGATGTAGCCAATCACAGACATATGTGTTGATTTCTTGAACGCAATGACCAATCAGAAGCATTTAAGATACTCTCATCACCGCTCAAACGGACTTTTTGTTCAGTGCTGAATTCTGTACGCTGGCAAATCCTCTAATTATAACAAATAAAGTGTAGGCTATATATTACGAAAGATTCATTGTGCAGTCAGCTTCACTGATAATAACAGAGATGTGTGAGATTGCGATGAACGGATGTCAGCTTTTTAGGAGCAACAGCAACCTGTGCTTAAAAAAAAAAATCGAGAATCGAATCTAACCGTGACTTTAGAATCGAAAATGTAATCGAATCGAGGATTTGGAGAATCGTGACACCCCTACCGCCCGCACGCACACACACACACACACACACACACACACACACACACACACACACACACACGCAAAAAAAGCATTTCTTTTTTTGCTTTTCTCAGCTTTTTGTTCAAAATGTTTCATTTTTATGAAATTTACCCATATTCAAGTGTTGATAAAAAAGATTGCATGAAGCTAGGATATATGTTTTTATCAAGAAGAGGCTCTGTTATTTCCTGATATATAGCATGTTCAGATATTAAAACAAAATATTCTGGGGGCCATGAAAGTTGCGTGTTAATTATTAGTGTTACTGGCGCAAAAAAAAAAAAAAAACGCAGGCAGGGAAAGAGTTAAAATACCAAGCATTCAGTATTTCCCAGACAGATTAAATCAGAGCATGATGGGATATGTACAGCTCATTCAGTCAAACTCAGTTTCAGTCTGTTTGTGTGGAAATCCCCCAAAGCGGATGTTTTATAATGCAAAAGGTGGATGTTAACATTGTTGATGTGAACGGCTCTTTACCATGGTAAAATGTGTTATTACTGTTATTAGTGCCTGAAAAGAAATGAAGCATTAGAAACGGTTCAGCGCTGGAGAAAACACTCAGGGTTATTATCGGTAACTAAAACCATTACAAACATTTCTGTTCATTTAAAATTAAAATATTAGTTGGAAATCAAAATGAGAATTAGAAATGTAAACTTAAATAAGTTTCAGTTGAAGCACTAAAAATATTTATTGGAAATAAATCAAAACTAAACCTGAAATAAAAATAAATCAAACCTAAACAGCAAAATATAAAAAAGCACGGCTAAATATTAAACTAAAACACTGGTTCAAGTAAATCTCAAATCAAGAGAAATAAATTAAAATGTCTGAATTTATCAATGGCTTTATTTTACATAAATTACAGTCTTCTCAAAACGCTGGGATACAAACAGTTATTGCACACGCAGCGCAGACGAGTCCACGCCTCCCACACGCACATGCTAAAAACAAACCTGAACGCTACATAAAGATGTTAATAACATTTACATTAATTTAAAAAACATCATTTTTAAATACTTTAGTGAGTGTGTGTGTGTGTGTGTGTGTGGATGCAGCAAAACAATCTTGCATAATTTCACAAAAACACTGAGTTGATTTCCTGAACGTTCACCGTTTCGAGGGCCGCTTTGTTGGTCCTCCATCACGTGGAGTGTCTCTTCCGGGTCCTGTAGGCTCTGCTGTGCTTTGAACATGTTGATTAAAAGCTTGTGACGCTCCAAAGCTGAACATTCCCGATTTCTCTTTCCCTGTTCTCTATTAAAAATAAAACGACACTTTTCTCTGATGATGTTGAGAACTTCAGCGGGGATTGTGGGAATTCTGGAGCAAACATCTGATATGTTCGTCAGCGCACAGGATATGACATCACATTCTGAGGGCCGATCACTTCCTGTGTGCGTACGGCAAGAGTAACACTGAAGCTGTGTGTGCGAGAGCGAAGTAAAGATCAGGCGTCTCAGATCTTCATACCCAACTTTGCTTTCTGAGAGAGACAAAAAAATACCAATTTAATTATTAAAATGCCCCGTTACGCTGTTTTAATTGTGTTTTAGAGTCTCCTAGCACAGTTTTACATGCATAAAGTCAGAAACACTTTAATTTCCTCAATCTCCACTGCAGCGTCAGCTTTTCTCTCAGTGTCTGAAACTCTTCTATAAAGATTCAGTCTCTCTAAGCTCCGCCTCTCTGAGAGATGCTGTGCTCTGATTGGCCAGAAAGCAAACGCTCATTATCATATCTGAATCTCACAGTGATACGAACAGTAACGATGGCGTGAGTTTTACCGTATCAATCTCAGAAAACAGCGTCTTCTCGACACGAACAACACGAACCAAACTCTTCCAGTCTCACTAGTGTTTCAGGGCGGAGCTAAGAGACGCTGCTCAGCCAATCAGGACCAGAGGAGGACATTATGCTAATTAGTTACAAACCTAGGCAGGTTTCAGGAAGCGAGACTGAATTACTAATGAAGTGAATATTCAAATGCATGTGGCAGACATTTATCCGATGTGAATTATACTAAAATAGAAACTGTGTGAAAAGAGAGATATAAATAAATGGAGACTTACGATTCCAGACGCGTGTTTGGGTTTGACGCTGTACGAGGCCTTTTCTTTGACCTGTCGGAAACACTCCTCCGCCGCCTTCAACCTGAGGAAACAGCAGAGACAAGCGAGTCGTCACACACACACACACACACACACACACACACACACACACACACACACACACACACACACACACACACACACACACACTCTTCATGCCCTCCAGCCAGTGAATGAAGCGCGAGCTCCATAATAGGCCATGTTTAGAGTCTCACACCAATCCTGACGCTCCAGGGAAAACACACTCGTGAACAAACAGCGTTATCATTTAAAAGAGAGAATGAGTGTGTGGCTCGATCTGGAGTTTGAGAAGGAATCAAATTCACCATCAAATAAATCAGAATACATAGTTGCAATGTTTTTGTGTTCTTAAGTGTAATGTTTGTTTTTGTCCTGTTTATGCTGCTGTAACATCTACACTTTAAACTCATAAATAAAGTTATGATCTCCTAAATGGATGAGAATGATGCGTTTATTGCATTATTAAATCTGATAAATCAGCATTATATCAGGGGATCTGTGATGATTCTGCACTACAGAGCCGAAGCTCATAAAGCAAGAGGGATTCAGGTCTGAGACTCGATCCCTGAAGTGTAAAGCAAACACTTGGTGTGTTGTGATGGATTTGGCTGCTAAGAGCTTGAAATGTTTACAGGAGGGGGAATTATGGGTAAAAGGCAGAGATCTTCTTCCTGCACATCAGTAGCAGCTTCTTTAAACACCGTAAATCCTCCAGGAACAGATCCATGATTCTCAGTGTGGCGGACCGGGACACGAGACCAGACCAAACATGGTGTTTCTGCGACTCGGGTCACGATCCGCATCACTTCCTCCCGGCCCTGACCAACACAGCAACACACAGTTCAGAAGAACAGCAGGAACCACTGGAACTCAAGACTCACAGGCCACATCTTCATGTGGAAGTGAAATCAGAAAAGAAAAAAAATATTCCGTTAAAATAAAGAAAAAGATAAAACTAACAAAGAAAATGCATAAAGAAAATGCTAAATTATAAATAAATAAATAAATAAATATATATAAATTAAGCCAATTAAATAAGAAAAGAAAACTTGAAATAAGAAATGAATCTCATGAAGAAAAAAAAAAAAAAAAAGATAAATCTGAAATAAAAGAAAAATGAAATCAATAAATAAATAAAAGGGATAAAAAAATCGAAATATAATAAAGAAAAAGGGCCAAACAGAAGAGATCAATATAAAAATCAAATAAAAAAATAAATACAGGAAAAAAAACTAAAAAGAAATGAAATCAAGAAAACAAAGAAAAGAAAACTAAACTAATAGAAAAATAGATTTTTTAAAATAAATAAATAAATGCAGGCAGGCATGAAGACAGTAGTGTGTGTGTGTGTGTGTGTGTGTGTGTGTGTGTGCTGCTCGTGTTTTACGAGGCTCTTCTAGTGAAAGTGTCGGAGGTGTTGGACACACAGACTAACTTCATGATCTAATATCACAAACGCCTGTTAAACGTGAGTGTGTAAAACACGTCCTGTAGAATCAGTGCTGATCAACACACTCCAATCTCAGCCTGACACACACTACACACACACTACACACACACTACACACACTACACAAACACTACAGACACTACAGACACACACTACACACACACACTACACAAACACTACACACACCACACACACTCTCACACACACACACACTACACACACTCTCACACACACACACTACACACACACTACACAAACACTACACACACTACAGACACACACTACACACACACTACACAAACACTACACAAACACTACACACACTCTCACACACACACACTACACACACTCTCACACACACACACTACACACACACACACACACTCTCACACACTACACAAACACTACACACACTACACAAACACTACAGACACTACAGACACTACACAAACACTACACACACACTCACACACACTACAGACACACACTACACAAACACTACAGACACTACAGACACTACACAAACACTACAGACACTACAGACACACACTACACACACACTACAGACACTACACAAACACTACAGACACTACAGACACACACTACACACACACTACACACACACTGAGGATGTAAATAAAGCCGAGTGAAGTGCATTAAACTGCTACTGATCAAGAAAAGAGGAAAAAGAGTGACAGACTACAGTGTGTTAAGAGATAGTTCATCATTTACTCGTTACAAACTCAGACTCAGATATCATGTCTCGTGTTATATGACATTTTTGGATCTTCACTGCAAAATGAAGTGAGTTTGTGCTTAAAACAAGAAAAATATCTGCTACTGGGGTCAGAAATAACAATATTCTTGTTTTCCCTGTAAATTCTGTGGATTTTTCTGACCTCTATCTGTTCTTGTTTTAAACACTTCATCCTGATGGATTTTCAGAAAACTGAATTAACATTGTTTTAAAATCTAACTACTTAATACAAGTTATTTTGCTGCTTTAGTAAAATAGAAATACATTTTTTAGATGTAATGGAAAATACTGAGGAAGAAAAGTTTTTTTTGGAATGAAGACCCAAAACGGTCATAAAATTAATCGAGAGACATTTCAAAAGCCTACATTAAATCTTTTCACCGTGTAATCGTGATAATTAAAACAAATAAAATAAATAAAACCCTAAGCGGAAAAAAAACTAAAAACACAATAGAATAGAAAATAAATGAACACTAAATTAAACAAGCAGTTTAATGCAAGAGACACTTGCTTTTATATGATGAATAGAATAAATTAAGGCTTTTATTTGAAGATTTTTTTTGTTGCCGTGTTGTAAAGTTTTAGTTCCCAGTAAAAGCGCAGTGAAATGTTTGGTTGCAGCGTTGAGACACACACACACACACACACACACACACACACGAGTGGCTCCGCTGAGAGCGTTCAGTGTCAGACAGATCAGTCTCTCTCGGCTCCAGAAGACGAGACTTCTGTTCCAGCGCACAAACCACAAGCTTTCATGACAAATTGGGGCCGAGAGACAGAGAGGACTGTGGGGTTTTAGGTGGCGCTGGTGGAGAACAGCAGATCATGTGATCAACAGGCCAGCGCATGTCAAAGGAAAGGCAACACTCTCTGGGAACTGCTCTATCAGAGTCAGACGTGAGATAAAGCGCTTCTCATCACCGCAGGAACCAGTGAAAGACCAGCCGGCTCTTTTGTACATCACCATTGAGTTTGGGATTATACGCCACAGATCGAGTTTCAGGCCCTGGCAGACGAGAGCTAAGCGCTAACCTCAGCGCTGCACAGGGCAGAGGTCACGTGATCGTCCGCCGAGAGACGAGGAGATGTGACGTGGGAAACGGCTCAGAGACGCTAAACTAGCGGCAGCGCAACAACAGTCATGCATCATATTCATATTAAAGGAAGAGAAGCACATATAAAGCAGAATATGTAAATAACTGTGTAGAAAGAAAAGGAAAGAGAAATCAATGAACAAAAATTACATAAATTAAAGAAAACAGCAAAAACAAAAAGAAATAGAAAGAACAAAAACAGAAAAATAACCAAACAAAAACTAAACTATTATTGGACCAATAACAAATTGGAAAAAAACAAACAAAAAAAAAGGGAAAAAAAAGAAAAACTGATTAACAAAAACAAACCAATTAATGAAAACTATGAACAAAATTAAGAAAAATAGAAAAAATGAAAATGAAGGAAATAGACAAAAGAAAGCAAAAATAAATGAGACATAAAAAGAACGAAAAGTGAAATAATTAAAACAAATAAAATAAAAAGAAAAGGTAATAAATAAAAAATATACAATAAAGAGAAACATAAATGAACAAATTAAATGAAAAAATAACAAAAATATAAAGAATGACAAGACAAAATAAATAAGAAAGAAAAAGTGATAGATAAACAAAACTATTAAAAGGAAAGAAAAGCAAAATAAAGAAAAATAAAGAATGACAATTAAGACAAAATTAAATAGAAAATAAAGGGAAAAAGCAAAGGAGCCAATTTTTTTAAATGATTAAAAAGAGAAAAATTTGAACAATTAAATGAAAAAGAAAAAAAAGAAAAAAGTGAGAGCAAAGCAAGCAAAAAAATTAAAATTAATAAATAATTAGAAAAAAGAGAAAAATAAATGAACAAAACAACAAAAACAGGAAAATAAAGAGAAGACAGTGAAGAGAGAGAGAGATAGAGAGAGATATAGAGAGGTAGAGAGAGAGAGAGAGAGAGGTAGAGATAGAGAGAGACAGAGAGAGAGAGGGAAAGAGAGAGAGAGAGAGGTAGAGGTAGAGAGAGAGAGAGAGAGGTAGAGAGAGAGAGAGAGAGGGAGAGAGAGAGAGAGATAGAGAGAGATAGAGAGAGAGATAGAGAGAGATATAGAGAGGTAGAGAGAGAGAGAGAGAGAGGTAGAGATAGAGAGAGACAGAGAGAGGTAGAGAGAGAGAGAGAGAGGGAAAGAGAGAGAGAGAGAGGTAGAGGTAGAGAGAGAGAGGTAGAGATAGAGAGAGACAGAGAGAGAGAGAGAGGTAGAGGTAGAGAGAGAGAGAGAGAGAGAGAGAGTGTGAGAGAGAGAGAGGTAGAGAGAGAGAGAGAGAGAGGGAAAGAGAGAGAGAGAGAGAGGGAAAGAGAGAGAGAGAGAGAGCTAGAGGTAGAGAGAGAGAGAGAGAGGTAGAGAGAGAGAGAGAGAGAGGGAAAGAGAGAGAGAGAGAGAGGGAAAGAGAGAGAGAGAGAGAGCTAGAGGTAGAGAGAGAGAGAGAGAGGTAGAGGTAGAGAGAGAGAGAGAGAGGTAGAGAGAGAGAGAGAGAGGGAGAGAGAGAGAGAGATAGAGAGAGATAGAGAGAGAGATAGAGAGAGATATAGAGAGGTAGAGAGAGAGAGAGAGAGAGGTAGAGATAGAGAGAGACAGAGAGAGAGAGGGAAAGAGAGAGAGAGAGAGGTAGAGGTAGAGAGAGAGAGAGAGAGGTAGAGAGAGAGAGAGAGAGAGAGAGGGAAAGAGAGAGAGAGAGAGGTAGAGGTAGAGAGAGAGAGGTAGAGATAGAGAGAGACAGAGAGAGAGAGAGAGGTAGAGGTAGAGAGAGAGAGAGAGAGGTAGAGAGAGATAGAGAGAGAGAGAGAGAGAGAGAGTGTGAGAGAGAGAGAGGTAGAGAGAGAGAGAGAGAGAGGGAAAGAGAGAGAGAGAGAGAGGGAAAGAGAGAGAGAGAGAGAGCTAGAGGTAGAGAGAGAGAGAGAGAGGTAGAGAGAGAGAGAGAGAGAGAGAGGGAAAGAGAGAGAGAGAGAGAGCTAGAGGTAGAGAGAGAGAGAGAGAGGTAGAGAGAGAGAGAGAGAGAGAGAGGGAAAGAGAGAGAGAGAGAGAGAGAGAGAGAGGGAAAGAGAGAGAGAGAGAGGTAGAGATAGAGAGAGACAGAGAGAGAGAGAGATGGAGAGATCCGGTCCTCATGAATAATGTAAAGCTGAAGGGCTCGTGTGTGTGTGTGTGTGTGTGTGTGTGTGTGTGTGTGCGTGCGTGCGTGTGTGTGTGTGTTATCGCACCGCTCCATCGCTACACTGGAAGCTAGCGTACCGCGCCGGTACTCTTTTCATTAGCGGGGTTACACAAACACACTTCCAGAGCCAGCGCTAATGTGGCAGATATAATCTAATATTAAACACATGGCACAGGTTATGGGAGAGGTAGAGAACCGCCGGACGGCATCTCGCTTCACTTCCACGCATTTCTCAGAGAAAACACCGGCTTATCTTGAGGCTCTGTGAACTTCAACAAACACACTAACCGTTAATCGACTAGTCGAACAATATTATATTAGTCGTTTAAGTCGCAGGAAAAAAAACTGAAAAAAGTGTCGAAATCGTTAACAGCAGGAAATCCAAACATTCATCAATATTGGCTAATATCACTCGAAACATGTAAGTAGCAGCACTTTACACACCGCTCTGATGCTAACAGATGAATGTGTGCTGTTAGCCACATAAGTGTGTGTGGAGAGTGTTTACAGCATGACACACACACCGCTGCATTTAACTCAAAACACTCCTCATCTTTGGTCGTAATGCAAACTACTTTTATTTCTGTAAACTCACAATAAGAAAACAAAACATGTTTTTGTAAAGTAATGCCGCTTTCTGTCGATTCGGTCTTGAACTTCAGCGCATCAGAAACGAACCGAAACTCAGACATGAGGAATATATCTATGGAAAACTTGTTTTCCATAAGATTAAGATTACAGATTATGTTTTCCATAAGATTAAGATTACAGATTATGTAATCCGTATGAAACGAGCACATAGATGACGAGTCAGCATCATGACTTAATAATAATAATGCATTTTATTTATAGGCGCCTTCCGTGACACTCAAGAACACCTTACATGCAGATAAAAAAATTAAATAATAAATTATTAATCTCAACGACAGTTTTTTCAGCGACATATTCATAATCATGTTTGCCGGTGCGCTGTGGCTTTATGTTTGAATTTGTGCGCGGATTAGGCTATATGTATTTATATATATAGGCAATTTAAGGTGCATAATTATGATTTATGGCTTATTAAAATAAACGCATAATTAGTCGACTAATGGCTTAAAAATAAAAATCTCTAGTCGAGGGGAAACCTACAGATTTAAAATATCTGTGCTGGAAAACAAGAGAGAAATAGTGAAAAACATGATTTTTTCCACGGGATCATAAACCGTCTGCTCATCTTTGATCTTTAGACACACACGCACACACACACACACACACACACACACACTTCTCTGGAAGATTCAGGAGCGTCTAATTCCAGGAATGCTGATCCGTACACTTTTCCGTGTCAGAACAAAGCTTTCCTCAATCACAGACTGCTGTATATTCCCTCTGAGAGAGCATATTTCAGCCCTTCCCATGATGCACCTGTGGACGGCGCGCTCAGGTATTTGCATTAATCCCACATTAAATCCGGCAGCTGGACAGCAGGCGTTCCTCAAACACACCTCGGCCTGGGAAGATGTTCCCACAACACTTGAAGAGCGGACACTGGACAGAGAGGACTTCATAAATCAGCCGGAGCTTCTTCATTCTCCATTACGCCACTGTGATCCGGGACTAAACACTGAGCCATGGAGGGAGACACACACACACACACACACACACACACACACACACACACACACACACACACACACACACACACACACACACACACACACACACACACACACACACACACACACACACACACACACACACACACACAGACACACACCTCTCCTGCAGGATGACCTTGTTCTCCTTCTTCCAGGTGTCTTTAAAGTCGCTGGAGAACTCGTGCCACACGGAGAAGAAGGTGTTTGGAGAAACCTCTTTCTCTCCGCCTTTGGGCTTGACGGAGAAGAACACACACAGATCCAGGAACCTGAGACACACAGAACGCTTCAGAGAGATGCCGGCCATCAGGACACAACAATTCCTCACCGATCGATCGAATGAACAGAACGTCTCCCGCCAATTCCAATTGGAAACACCAAAAAAAAAAAAAAAATTCTGAAGGAAATACAAGGTATAATAACTAGGTTCGTTTTCCTACTTAAACGGATTCATGAAAATCTAAAAAACAACAACAAAAGAAACACTTTTTTAGTGTAACTCAGTGTAATTACTGAAAAAATATCATATTTTGTCCTCGAGAAGAAAATGACAAGTTTTGTCTTTATAACAAAACACAAAAATTCTTAAATGCTTTTGGGAATAAAAAATATTATTTCATTAATTCTTAAGGAAGAAAATAATTTATTGATGCCTGTTAACGGTCAGTTTTCTGGGATACCCCCCTCCCCCAATCACATATTTTAGTAATTATCATAAAACGGATATCATTGAAAATTTAAATATTCAAAATTCATCCTGCAAAAAAATGTTTTTAAGTCGGAAACTGCATTACCATGGAAACGCAACTTTAAAATCTTTCAGCGGC